>NC_143502.1:29080681-29383712 GCF_051622355.1 Phaseolus vulgaris
TATGATAAAGTTCCTATCTCATATCCAACTCAAGATGATTCCTAAGAATGTCGAGAATCATTCAAAGTGTGCTAGTGGAATCATATCATGTGGTATCTAGAGTTTAGGTGTGTTCTTGTTTAAATTTTGAGTTGTGTTGCACTTTAATTTCAAGAGCTCTTTAATTTCTTGCAATTTACGGTTCTGTTTTAGGCTTATTTGAGTTTTCTTACTGTTTTCTTAATTGTGCCTATCATATGTTTGAGTATTTTCCTTTTTGAATCCATACAAGTTTTGTCTCAGTATTGTTTTTCCATAATTGTCATCACTTCTTGTAGTACTTTTATTGATTTTGTTGTTTCTTGTTGTTCCGTCTGATTGACCTGGGACGTCTTCGTGCGCGACCTCAACCGTTAGCTAGGGACTCCTTCCCACTGGTTACCTGTGGATTCCTGCAAAGAAGGACAAAAGGGCGCCCTAGCGGCCGTTTGCACTCCGACGCTCAAGTCAGCCAGCAAGAAACACCAAAAACTTTGCACCTCCGTATCGGAGCACCGTGTATGGCACTCTGAAGGTGGTATAAAGGAACTGTTTCTAGTGTATATTTTCTCGTTCTGGCCAAAATCCTTCCCTAGTCCCTTGTGCGTAACCTCAAGGCTCGAGCAAGCAACTAGAGTGTTTCTGGAAAATTAGCCAAAAATCCGAACCTTGTTTCCAACATTCAAAGCGCTATTTAAGCTACTCCCGCATTCAAAGCGCCTTAAAGCGCATTTAATTATAAAACGTAGCGCATTTAAGACGTTTAAACCGATTGGGAGCATTTATAGTACCTTAAACGCTCGAAATGGAAAATGTATTAAATAACCTTAATTACCTTGTACTTGACAAAATGGCGTTTCTAATCTGACCTGGCTGCTGTACACGTGGAGGGCCTCACAGCGCCGTGACCCATCTGAGGGTATCTCCTCGTGTGAGTCCTCCTACCTGGGAGTGCGTCTGCGCTAGGGGTGACTCTTTGGGTGCCAACTCATGCCCCCAACATCTAGTCACTCACTACGAGAGCATATCTACCTTCCTCTCGTACCCCGCACCTGTCTACCCTGGGCGTGATCCTCCTCGTGAGTCGTATCTATCCCAAGGGCGTCTCTGGGGCGGCAGGGGCACTTCACGAGTCAGGTTGCTCTACATTGGCGCTGTTACTATGGCCTTGAAGCCACCTTTCTCTTCTCTTTATTACTACCCCGGATCATTGATAGCTGTCGTTTTGCTGTCAAATTAATATGATTCTAGCGTAGACTTGTCTAACACTAGAGAGATGATAATATAGTTGTGGTCAGATGACCCCAAGTCGTCTCCCAACGAATCCAATAGTAATTTCAGTGAATAGAATTCAAAACCTATCTGCAAACAATGAAAATTAGCAATAATGGTAAAGAAACAGAGGGGTTGTGATCGTTTAGCAAGAAAATATAAATGATAATTTGAATCAGTAAAGAATGCAGATTGACTCCCAAGTTCTTCCACCAATGAATTCTTCACAGGCTCTCTAAAGATTATTCTTTTCTCAATCCTCAGCAGAGCTAAACTAGATTGAACATGCGCCAAACCTAATTCAACTGAAGCTCACCAGTAAAGCATGCGTCTACCGGTTTAATCAATACCCACTTTGTTCCATGCGTATACTCCATGGGAATGCTTATCTCCTCTCTCTTGAATCATGCGCCCAAGAAATTAATTAGAACAATACGAACTAACTAAGAAACCAAAGTTTAAGATAAGGAAGACTCTCAATCATGAGTTCAAGTACAACCTCTCACAAAAACTAGTTTTCCAGGAGATTAGACAATAAAAACAACTGCTATAGAGAATTAAAAATAGAAACTTTTATTGATCAAAACCTCAGAACTCAATGGGGAATCACAAAGGAATCAACCAAAAGGTTTAGCTTTCCATGCGGAGGCAAAAGAATTACAAATAAGAAAAGAAACTAAGAAACCCTATGAAGCTCTCTCCCTTTCTACTTGATGCTTGTGTCCTTTTATAAGGCTTTTCTGCTCCAAGGATCTTGGGAAAATATTGCAGTTTAGATTTTGTAAACAGTTTCCACTTTCAATAATTCTTTTTATTTTTGCAGAAGATTTGCTTCCAATTCTGTTTCTGGAATCTTGTAGCTTTTATTTTCTCTTTCTTCTCCTCAAAATTTGTTTTCTGTTTTGATTCAAAGAAGCAACTTGGACTTTTGCATATTTGGCCCATTCACAAGGGTAGATGCTTCAGATCATTTACCCTAAAAACACAAAATTAACAATAATAATATATAAGGCCCAAATAAACCCAATTATAAGAATATTAATTAAAACAATGGATTTATTTATTATTATAGTCCAATAATCTATGATTAAGGCTATTGAGTGTGAATAAATATATGCTCATCAAATACCCCCACACTTATCCTTTTTGCACTCCTGGGCAAAACACTCTACAAATATTTAGAAAGCTAAAAGGAAAAATAATGAAAACTAAAATGCAGCAAACCAGAACAACTATATCAGCATGATACATTTTCAAGACAATCAAGGAATCAAAACCAGCGTGAATGGAATCCTATGAATTGAACTACAAGTAGGTAATCGAATTCAAAGGTGAATCAAAATTTGATAAACTTCTCACCAAATGCTCTCTAACTCTTAAGTGTTTAGGTTTGTATTTACACTCAGCACCCATGCAGACAAACACTACCATATGCTTAGCAGGACTCAAATATTCACAACCATTGAAAAATATGCAATCAAAGATCAAGAGGACTTTATAAGGGATGTAATGGGGCTAAGGTAAAGGTAGGTAAAAGTGGGAAAATAGGCTTAAAAACCATATAAAAACAAAGGAGCAATGAAGGATAAGTCTAAAAACAAGTGTAAGTATTATCACAATTCAACTCCTCTTTTTATTTCAAGATATATTTTTTTTTTCATATAGTAGATAGTCAATCCAATGTATTAGAAGATCTACTCTTATTTTGTTTATTTTGCTTTGCTTTTCTTTTTCTTGTTGTATTCTTTTTTTTTCTATCCCTTTTTTTTTAAAAAAAAAAACTGAAGAGGTAAACTATGAAAATGACATACACCCCCACACTTATTCAAAAACCTATTCCCAAATTATTTCAAAGCTCCTTTATCTTCTAAGGTAGGGACAAACATGGTTTTTCTTGTTTTGAGGCTTGTAATGAGGGTTAAAAATAAGAAAAAGGTTATAGGCTCAAGGGGCTAACAAATGGATTATCATAAAGGTAGGCTAATATGGCTAGTGGGTTAATTTAAACAAAGAATGCCTCTATCATATCAGTTCATGCACGTAAATCACAGTTGTAAAACAAAGAATCAAGCTAAGTTCTAGAGTATAAGCAGACACAAGTGAAAACACACTAAAAAGAATATTAGACAATCTGTCAATGAAGCTCAAAATCTCACCTGGGACAGTTTATCACAAAAGATTCAACTCTAAATTTCTCATAACCAACTTATTTTTCAAAACTTTTCTAAGAAATCCACACAACAAAGATCAAGAAACTCAAAATTTATCTAGAAACATGCATAATGCTTGTATTAGATGCTCTAAATGTTTGCTAGAAGAAAACAAAAAATATTAAGGAATTTTTATTTGAAAGCAAACCAAGTAAACTCCCAGGAAAGAGAGGTGAGTCACAAATGGACAAACTTAAATACCAAGTCTTTCCTAGCCAGAGTCTTCCCTGGATCACTTTTCAAAATAATTTTTTCTTTAAATAAAAAAAACATAAATAATGAATAAAAGAAAATAAAAATAAAAATAAAACAGTAAAACAAATCCTAACTACAATTCTCCCCCCACACTTAAATCATACATTGTCCTCAATGTAAAAACAATTAATATATGTGTATGATAAAAGCAAGGGAAGAAATACTCCCTCCTCAAGCTTGAGGGTAATTCGGGTGCTGCAAGGTAATCTCTTCCACCGTCTCGTCTTGAGGAATCTCATGAAAGAGCTTTAGACGGTGTCCATTCACCTTAAATGTATTGGTAGACGTCAGACTCTGCAATTCTACAACACCATGAGGGTGGACATGGGTGACCAAAAACGGTCCAATCCATCTTGAACGCAACTTTCCAAGCATGAGTTTTAATCTGGAGTTGAACATTAACACACGCTGGCCGACAACAAACTCCTTTCTAGTGATGAAGTGGTCATATAGATGCTTGGTCCTTTCCTTGTAGAATTTGGAGTTCTCATATGCCTCCAAACGGATCTCGTCCAACTCTTGCAGCTGAAGTTTTCTCTGTTCTCCTGCCTTGTCATAATCCATGTTGCAAGTCCTTATTGCCCAGTAAGCTCTGTGCTTGATCTCCACAGGTAGATGACAAGCTTTTCCAAAGATAACCCTAAAGGGAGACATCCCAATAGGTGCTTTATAGGCTGTACGATGGGCCCAAAGAGCATCATCTAAACGTTTACTCCAGTCCTTCCTTGTTGGCTTAACCATCTTCTCCAAAATGCGTTTTATTTCTCTATTAGAGACCTCAGCTTGACCATTTGTTTGTGGATGATATGGTGTGGACGCTCTATGGATCACCCCATATTTCCGAAATAGGACATCGAGTATCTTGTTGCAAAAATGTGTGCCTTGGTCACTGATGATGGCTTTAGGAATCCCAAATCTGCAGAAGATGTTAGATCGAATAAAAGCTGCAACAACATGGGAATCATTAGTTCTTGTGGCTATTGCCTCCACCCATTTGGAGACATAGTCCACAGCAAGAAGGATATAAGTGAATCCAAAAGAAATAGGGAAGGGACCCATGAAATCAATACCCCACACATCAAAGACTTCACAAAATAGCATGGGTTGTTGGGGCATCTGTTGTCTTTGGGAGATGGCAGTGCCTGCTCTTTGACACTTCTCGCATGTGGATGAGACGGTCCATGCATCTTTAAAAATGGTTGGCCAAAAGAAACCACAATCCAATACCTTTCTTGCAGTACGTTGTGCAGCCAAGTGTCCTCCAACAGATGAAGCATGACAGAAATTTAGCACAGATGGGATCTCCTGGTCAGGAATGCATCTGCGTATGATCTGATCACTGCAGAAACACCATAGTATGGGTCATCCCAGACATAGTATTTGGCATCACTCTTGAGTTTGTCTCTTTGTGCCTTTGTTGCCAAATGTGGAAAAACAGAAGCAACAAGGTAGTTCACTATGTCAGCGTACCAAGGTATAAGTTCAGATGTGCTAGATAATCTAGAATATGCATTAGATGCTCTGGTTGGACCGTTTACTGATTCCGTTATAAGAAGAAGATGTTCATCTGGGAAATCATCATGGATGGGCTCTGCATCTTGTTCCTTCTCAATTCGACTAAGGTGATCTGCAACATGATTACATGCCCCACTCCTATCTTTAATCTCCAAGTCAAATTCTTGGAGCAACAACATCCACCTAATCAACCTTGGTTTTGAGTCAGTCTTCTTATTGAGATATTTCAGGGCAGCATGATCAGTAAAAACAACCACCTTGGATCCTAGGAGATATGATCTGAACTTATCTAAGGAAAAGACAATAGCCAACAACTCCTTTTCCGTGGTGGTGTAGTTAGACTGAGCAGCGTCTAACGTTCTAGAGGCATAATAGATCACATGTGACAAACCATCTACTCTTTGTGCAAGGACAGCTCCAAGTGCATAATTTGAGGCATCACACATGATCTCAAAAGGGAGTGTCCAATCAGGGGTTTTTATAATTGGAGGTGTCACAAGTGCTGCTTTAAGGGCATCAAATGCCTCTCTGCATCTTTCTCCAAAATCAAACAATACATCCTTCTGTAGCAAGTTAGATAAAGGTAATGCTATTTTGCTAAAATTCTTGATGAACCGTCTATAGAATCCTGCATGACCAAGAAAAGACCTAACCTCCCTCACAGAAGAGGGATAAGGTAGTTGTGAGATAACATTCAGTTTAGCAGGATCTACCTGAATACCTTTCTCAGAGATAATGTGACCCAACACTGTACCCTGTGTAACCATAAAATGACATTTCTCATAACTTAATACTAAGTCATTCTCAATGCATTTGTCAAGTACTTTGACCAGGTTAGCCAAACAATCATCAAAAGAAGAACCATACAGGCTAAAATCATCCATAAAAATCTCTATGCAATGCTTAATTAAATCAGAAAATATGCTCATCATGCATCGTTGAAACGTTCCTGGAGCATTACATAGGCCAAATGGCATCCTTCTATATGCAAAGGTTCCAAATGGGCAAGTAAAAATGGTCTTGTGTTGGTCCTCTGGTGCTATACATATATGATAATATCCAGAGAAACCATCCAAGAAACAATAATGCGTTTTACCTGCTAGACGTTCCAACATTTGATCAATGAAAGGAAGAGGAAAGTGGTCCTTCCGAGTGGCTTGATTCAAGCGTCTGTAGTCAATACAAACTCTCCAACTGTTCTGCACTCTAGTAGGAATAAGTTCATCATGCTCGTTCTTTATCACTGTTATCCCAGATTTCTTGGGAACAACCTGAATCGGACTCACCCAAGTGCTGTCAGAGATAGGGTATCTGATACCAGCTTGTAGCAGCTTAGTGACCTCCTTCTTCACCACATCAAGAATCTGGGGATTAAGCCTGCACTGAGGTTGTCTCACAGGTTTTGTCCCTTCTTCTAGTAGAATTCTATGCATACAAATAGAAGGGCTGATACCTAGAATGTCTGCCAACGTCCAACCAATGGCTTTCTTGTGCTCTCTAATCACCTGCAATAATTTTTGCTCTTGTTCATCAGTTAGAGAAGTAGAAATAATCACTGGAAGTTGCTCCCCTTTTTCCAAATAGGCATACTTAAGATGATCCAGAAGTGGCTTCAGTTCAAGTGATGGCGGTTGGATGATGGACGGTACTGGTCTAGTGCTGAGAGAAACTTTCGCAACCTGCAATTCGTCCTGGTTGATATCATCTAATGTCGCTAAGTGTGAATCAACAACATCTACATCAGTTACAAAACCTAGAAAATCAAACACATTATCATCCACAATATCATCTAAAATGTCAAGATGATACACAGAGTGATCTTCAATTGGGTGTTTCATAGCGTCTAGGATATTGAATTGGACTAAATTGTCTCCAAACTCCATAGTCAGTGTGCCTGCATGAACATCAATCTTGGTGCGGACTGTCTTCAAGAAAGGTCTGCCCAAGATGATGGTTGTTGAACCAGAATTTGAATCTTCTCCACCCATGTCCAAAATGTAGAAATCTGCAGGAAAAACAAGTTTATTTACTTGAATAAGGACGTCTTCAATAAGCCCTGCAGGTTGGACTGTGCTTCTATTAGCGAGCTGAATGACTATGCCTGTGGGTTTAAGAGGACCAATAGACAAAGAAGTAAACACAGATAAAGGCATAACATTTATAGATGCTCCCAAGTCAAGCATCGCATTTTCAAATAGGTTATTGCCTATTACGCAAGGAATGGTGAAAGTGCCTGGGTCTTTGCATTTTTCAGGAATTGTTACCGCAGGCTTTTCAATGAGAGCAGAAACATTCCTTCCCATGTTTACCTTTTCGTTCTCTTTAAGACGCCTTTTATGTGTGCATAGATCCTTCAAAAACATTGCATATTTAGGAATTTGTTTAATAGCGTCTAGCAGAGGAATGTTCACCTCAACCTTTCTGAATGTCTCGAGAATCTCCTTGTCAGTTTTTTCCATTTTTCTGCTCGTTTGAACAACTCTTTGTGGAAAAGGAAGAGGAATAGATGGTTTATCGAGACTAGCATTTTCTCGTTGTATATCAACTTCATGAGACAGTCTAAGAGGAGCATCCATGTCATTATTCCTTGTGTTGACCCTCCTTTGCTCATCATTTTCTGGAGGAGTAGTAATGTTGGAGGTGTTAGACGATCTCAGTTGATCGTCTACTTTGGTGGGTTTTTGCACAGGTGCTTGTAACTGAGTACCACTTCTCAGAGTGATGGCACTAACATTATGTGGATTGATGGCCGTCTGGGAGGGAAGCTTATCAGACCCTTTGGAATTCATCTCATTCATACGAGTGGCTAATTGACCCACCTGATTTTCCAAGTTATGAATGCTTGCCTCTGTTCTCTGTTGGAATTGCGTATTAACTTCAGCCATATGCTTTATTACATCCTCTAGAGAAGATCCACCTTTTTCTGATACAAAATTTGGTGGTGGGGATGGTTGTTGTTGCTGTGAGTTACCCCATCTAAGATTCGGATGATTCCTCCAACCTGGATTATACTTATTAGTGGACAAATCATGGTTGAATGGTTGTTGAGGTGGGTTAGATAGTCTATTATTGAAGAGAAAATTAGTAGACTGTCTACCACTATTAAAGATGTTTGCAGCATAAGCTTGAGGACATTCAGCATTGTTTCCTCTTTCAACTTCTTGAAGAGTGGGGCAAGCATCAGTGGCGTGGTTAGCGGTGCAAATTCCACATACCCTTGCAACCATCTGAGGCATAGTTAGTTGCTTCATCATGGATGTGAGATCGTCTAGTTGTGCCTTCATCTGAGCATGATCAGCTGCATAATTGGTTGTCATCTCATGAACTCCACGAACAGGTGTTGCAGAGTTGCTACGTGTTTGGAATTGTTGATTGTTAGAAGCCATGATCTCAATCAATTGTCTTGCAGCGGCTGGCGTCTTGTCAACTAGAGCTCCTCCACTGGCAACATCTATCATTTGTCTATCAATAGCTATCAGACCCTCATAAAAATATTGTATTAGAAGTTGTTCGTGAATCTGATGGTATGGACAACTTGTACATAGCCTCTTGAATCTCTCCCAGTATTCATAGAGACTTTCTCTATCTTGTTGCCTGATCCCGCATATTTCCTTCCTTATTGATGTGACTCTGGATGCTGGAAAGAATTTTTCAAGGAACACTCTTTTCAACCCTTCCCAATTAGTCACTGATCCTGCCGGCAAATAATATAGCCAATCTTTAGCTGCATCTTGGAGTGAAAAAGGGAATGCTTTAAGCTTGATGTGCTCCTCTGTGACCTCAGCTGGCCTCATGGTGGTGCACACTGTGTGAAACTCCTTAAGATGTTTATGCGGGTCTTCACCTGCAAGGCCATGAAATTTAGGCAGCAAGTGTATCAAACCAGATTTAAGCTCACATTGCTCATCTGGGTATTGGATACACATAGTTTGGAAGGAAACATCTGGAGCAGCAAGTTCTCTAAGGGTCCGTTCGTCCATAATTCCAGAGTTAGGGCTTCCGACAGTAGTTGGTGATGAACTAGAAGACGAGGTTGTACTAGACATGTATTTCAATTGAATATTCTATTAGACCTCTCAGAGCAAAATCTTTTTTTTTTTTTAAAGAGAGGAAAGAGAGGTGAGTCACAACCCAAGTCAACTCCCAGGAAAGAGAGGTGAGTCACAAATGGACAAACTTAAATACCAAGTCTTTCCTAGCCAGAGTCTTTCCTGAATTGCTTTCAAAATTTCTTTTTAAAAAAAAAACAAAGAGTAGCAACTGAAGTGTCTACCCTAAATGCAAGATTTAACAAAAAACTAATGTAATTACTACACTTAATGCTTAAAAAAAACGACAAGGAAAAAAATGTAAAAATGAATAAATAGGGAAAATAAAAAGATCAATAATAAAAATAAAACAGAAACAGAAATAAATAAAGAATGACAAAAAAAATAACTAAAAACAGAATATATATAGATAAAGAAAATAAAAACAAACAAAATAAAGATAAAAGATATAGGAGACAAAATCAAATCAAATAAAAACAAAACAAAATAAAGATAAAGATAAAAGATATAAGAAAATAAAATAAAAACAAATCAAAACAAAATAAAGATACAAGATATAAAGAAAGAAAATATAAAACAAATCAAAACAAAATAAAGATAGGAGATATAAGAGATAAAATAAAAAAATAAAAAGATGTTCTGAATATTATATTTTTTTAATTTTTAATTTTTAATTTTTTTATTTTATTTTTTTGTTTATAAAAAAAATAAGAAAAAAAAAGTTGAATATTAGATTTTTTAGTTTTAATTTTGTTTTTGTTTTTTAGGGTATACTAAATAAATAAAAACTAATAAGAAGAAAACAAAATTTAAATATGAAAAAAAAAATTAGGAAGGAAAAAAAAATAAAAAAAAAATTATATAAGAAGAAAAACCTGATAACCAAAATCAAATTGGAATCCCCGGCAACGGCGCCAAATTTGATAGCTGTCGTTTTGTTGTTAAATTAATATGATTCTAGCGTAGACTTGTCTAACACTAGAGAGATGATAATATAGTTGTGGTCATATGACCCCAAGTCGTCTCCCAACGAATCCAATAGTAATTTCAGTGAATAGAATTCAAAACCTATCTGCAAACAATGAAAATTAGCAATAATGGTAAAGAAACAGAGGGGTTGTGATCGTTTAGCAAGAAAATAAAAATGATGATTTGAATCAATAAAGAATGCAGATTGACTCCCAAGTTCTTCCACCAATGAATTCTTCACAGGCTCTCTAAAGATTATTCTTTTCTCAATCCTCAGCAGAGCTAAACTAGATTGAACATGCGCCAAACCTAATTCAACTGAAGCTCACCAGTAAAGCATGCGTCTACCGGTTTAATCAATACCCACTTTGTTCCATGCGTATACTCCATGGGAATGCTTATCTCCTCTCTCTTGAATCATGCGCCCAAGAAATTAATTAGAACAATACGAACTAACTAAGAAACCAAAGTTTAAGATAAGGAAGACTCTCAATCATGAGTTCAAGTACAACCTCTCACAAAAACTAGTTTTCCAGGAGATTAGACAATAAAAACAACTGCTATAGAGAATTAAAAATAGAAACTTTTATTGATCAAAACCTCAGAACTCAATGGGGAATCACAAAGGAATCAACCAAAAGGTTTAGCTTTCCATGTGGAGGCAAAAGAATTACAAATAAGAAAAGAAACTAAGAAACCCTATGAAGCTCTCTCCCTTTCTACTTGATGCTTGTGTCCTTTTATTATAGTCCAATAATCTATGATTAAGGCTATTGAGTGTGAATAAATATATGCTCATCAATCATCGGGATTTGAGGCCTTCCCACGGCGTCGCTCCCTCCATGGTCTTTCCTACACATGGGTATCGGGGAGCCACACTGTGATTGCCTTGCCTTTGTGAAACTTGACCTTGGCGACGCCCTAGTTGGGCGACGCCTTAACTGGGCGATGCTTTTACTAGGCGACGCCTTACCTTGGCGACGCTTCCTCTTGGCGACGCTGGCACTTGGCGTCTCTTCACCTAGGCGACGCCTTATGCTGACTTTGACCCCCGACGTTGACTTTGCCTTGACTTTGTCAACGCCTGGATACGAGACGGTACACAAGACCCCCAGTCTTAAGCTGAAGACTTGTCTTCAGCGCAAAGATTAAGGTCTCGCCCACGCCGTCCACGTGTCACCCTGGTGACGTGTCATTCCTTGTTGACTTAACACTTCTCGAATTATTGACGTGACACTCTCTGAGTTAGGTCCCTCCTCCATGAGTGTATCTACCTCGGGCGTCCCCCTCACGGGTGTGGCCTCGTCAGGCGTTGACCCGGCGGGCGTCGCCTCAATCATCGATGTGTCCGCACTGGGCGGACGCTCAAACACCATGAACACGCTTCTCTTTGTTTTCAGGTTGTTTTCATAACACTTCCGCGCCTCCTCCTGATCTGACTTGATGACTATTACCTTGCCGCTGAGGTCCGGTAGCTTCATCTTCATATGGCGCGTGGAGGCTACTGCGTTCAGCCTATTCAGTGCCGGCCTGCCCAACAAAATATTGTAGGCGGAGTTGGCGTTTACGACCAAGTACCGGATGCTTTCGGTACGCGAGGTCTCTCCATCCGTGAACGTATTTCTCAACTCTAGGTAGCCTCGGACTTCCACATGGTGATCTGCGAAACCATATAAGCACCCTATGGAGGGCCTCAAAAGGTCAGGAGACAGCCGCAACTTGTTGAATGTCGACCAAAACATGACATCCGCTGAGCTTCCTTGGTCGACAAGAACCCTGTGCACCTTGCGGCCCGCCGTGACAACTGAAATGACCACGGGATCGTTGTCGTGCGGCACCACGTCTCGGAGATCCCCCCTCGTGAACACGAGGTCCGACTCCCACGGTTCACCCGAGATCCTTTCTTCAATCGAGTTGACCCCCCTCGCGTATTTCTTTCGCTGGGAGGCGGTGGGTCTTCCGCCGGAAAAACCTCCAGCAATGGTGTGAACCTCGCCGAGAACGGGCATCTCGTGCGCTTGTTCTTCCGTTCGCGTCGTCAGGGCGACGGTCGTGGCGGGTTCTGCAACATAATCCTTCAGAAAACCGCTTCTCATCAGCTCGTCTAGCTGGTAACCCAACGACAGGAAGTTGTTGATGTGATGACCAAAAGCCTCGTGGAACTCACACCAAGAGTCTTTCCGTGGCCCCAACACCTTGTCAGTCTTCGCCGGGCGCCTCAACCTCTCAGCTATGTTAGGCACAGCGATCAAGTCCTTCAACTCCACTACAAAGTTGTATCTCGCCGGCCTTGCCCTCTCCCTAGCCGGGCGATCGCCTCCTGCTGGACCCCGGGGCTGGGGTTTTCTGGTTTCGTAGGGGCGCCTCCCCTCCTGCTTCTTCCTTCCCGTCGTGGTCTCGTTGACAAATGTTGAGTGAACCGCTGGCAGGGTTGTTCCCCGACACCCATGGGAAGGAAGGGCCATGGAGGGAACGACCCCCTGGAGGGCTTCAAGCTTTCCCAGCACTTGGCGTTTCTAGACACCCTGAGGACGATACGGCGCTGCTGTAGCAGGCCTCTCCTTAGGCGTGGGCGCCGGGCACCAAGAATCAAGGGACAAATCGCTTTGGTGTTTGAGACACCCCATGGACGATACGGCGCCGTTAGGCAAGCCTCTCCATGGGCGTGGGCATCGACGCGTGACCTTATCCCAAGTGTTTAGGACCCAGAGTAGGTCTCAACTTTTGCGTTGCGGCAATGGTAAAGCCACTGACGCCTTCACGAGGCAGAGGCCTCATAGATACGAAGGCGGGACAGTTTCTGAGGAACACGATAGGGGCAAGGCACCGGGCATACAGGGTCGCCCAACGCAGCGAAAGAAACGGGTAGAGTACAGGCAAAGCAATCGAAGCACGTGAAGGCGAAAAATGAAGGTAAAATCATACAGACGGAATTCGATAACTCAAAGGTACAAAAATTGTCATCCATAGTTGTAGCGAAAGGGCCGATAGTTCAAAGAAGTTACAAGTTCATCAAAAGGGGGCAAAAACAAGTATAAAGTGCAAGGGAGTAAGGTGGCGGTTGAGGGCGGCGGTTCAGTCATCCAGCTCAAAGGGCACGACCTTCCCGTCGACGATGTGATGAGTGGAATCGCAGTTGGAAACGTCGATTCCCGGGTTCTCGCAGACGGCCTGGGCCAGAGCCTCTTTGAACCCCTCCTTGAAGGTGCCCGCCATGTCATTGATAAGGGTTTTCTTGTCCTTCTCCAACTTCTCGATGGTGGCGTCCCCAGAAGCTACCTGTTTCTCCAGAGCCTCCTTCTCCACACGGAGCCGGCTGACCTCGATCTGCAGTTTGTCATGGTCAACCTGGAGAAGGCCCAAAGCCTTGGCCTGAGTAGCCATCGCCCCCTCCATCCGCTCCAGTTCTTCAGCCTAGGCTTTATAGTTGGTCTTGGGGGGAGAACCGGAGCTTGATTTCGGGCGCACCATGATGCGGATAAATAACTGGAGAAAGAGGAAAGGAAAAAGGTTTAACAAACGATGCCAAGGCAGGAAAGAGAACAAAACCCTAGAAAAATGCCACCCACGCGAGGAAACCCGGAAAGGAGGAGAAGAGAACGGAGAAGAACGGAGGAGCGGAAGAACCCGGAAATGCAGAAACATAAACAGTCCCAGGCAGTTCAATACGCAGCGATGCAATGCAACGAAGAAGAGTCATGGAGATGGAAAAATCATACCTTTGATGTCGAAGTGTGGAAGGAAGGAAAGCGCGAAGGAAAGAGCAGAAGTTGCACAGAAAGGGCTCGAAGGCGATGAACAGTGCATAAATGCAGAGAGAATGGATGAAACAGTGGTTTGAGCGCGGGGTTTTGGGTAACTTGAACGTTACATTTGCAACCCAAGAGGCGCTAATTGGGGACCGTGTGATCGTGCCGCGTGTCAAAGGATTAAGCGCTCAAGGGGAGCGCAAGGGACTCTAGAGGCTGGCCGTGTGATGAGCCACGTGGCACGCGATTAAGTGTGGCCCCAAAAGGTGTTACTTTCCCCGCTTCAGAGGATGTCTAATCAGCCATTAAGGGCACCCCCATGGTTCAGAGAGTGTCACGTCAATAATTCGAGAAGTGTTAAGTCAGCAAGGAATGACACATCACCAGGGTGACACGTGGACGGCGTGGGCGAGACCTTAGTCTTTGCGCTGAAGACAAGTCTTCAGCTTAAAACTGGGGGGCTTGTGTACCGTCCCGTATCCGGGCGTTGACAAAGTCAAGGTCAAAATCAACGTCGGGGGTCAAAGTCAGCATAAGGCATCACCTAGGTGAAGAGACGCCAAGTGCCAGCGTTGCCAAGAGGAAGCAAGGTAAGGCGTCGCCTAGTTAAGGCATCGCCCAGTTAAGGCGTCGCCCAACTAGGGCGTCGCCAAGGTCAAGTTTCACAAAGGCAAGGCAATCACAGTGTGGCTCCCCGATACCCATGGGTAGGAAAGACCATGGAGGGAGCGACGCCGTGGGAAGGCCTCAAATCCCGATGATCCGGGGTAGTAATAAAGAGAAGAGAAAGGTGGCTTCAAGGCCATAGTAACAGCGCCAGTGTAGAGCAACCTGACTCGTGAAGTGCCCCTGCCGCCCCAGAGACGCCCTTGGGATAGATACGACTCATGAGGAGGGTCACGCCCAGGGTAGACAGGTGCGAGGTACGAGAGGAAGGTAGATACGCTCTCGTAGTGAGTGACTAGATGTTGGGGGCATGAGTTGGCACCCAAAGAGTCACCCCTAGCGCAGACGCACTCCCAGGTAGGAGGACTCACACGAGGAGATACCCTCAGATGCGGTCACGGCGCTGTGAGGCCCTCCACGTGTACAGCAGCCAGGTCAGATTAGAAACGCCATTTTGTCAGGTACAAGGTAATTAAGGTTATTTAATACAATTTCCGTTTCGAGCGTTTAAGGTACTATAAATGCTCTCAATCGGTTTAAACGTCTTAAATGCGCTACGTTTTATAATTAAATGCGCTTTAAGGCGCTTTGAATGCGGGAGTAGCTTAAATAGCGCTTTGAATGTTGGAAACGGGGTTCGGATTTTTGGCTAATTTTCCAGAAACACTCTAGTTGCTTGCTCGAGCCTTGAGGTTACGCACAAGGGACTAGGGAAGCATTTTGGCCAGAACGAGAAAATATACACTAGACACAATTCCTTTTTACCACCTTCAGAGTGCCATACACGGTGCTCTGATACGGAGGTGCAGAGTTTTTGGTGTTTCTTGCTGGCTGACTTGAGCGTCGGAGTGCAAACGGCCGCTAGGGCGCCCTTTTGTCCTTCTTTGCAGGAATCCACAGGTAACCAGTGGGAAGGAGTCCCTAGCTGATGGTTGAGGTCACGCACGAAGACGTCCCAGGTCAACCGGACGGAACACTTGCTTTGGTGTCATATAATTTTCTGAGTTTGATACTTGATCCTTTGTGCATTTTCTGTTTTAGTTTGAGTTCATGCTTGTATTCTAGACCTATACAAGTTTCTATACATCATTTTCCATTATGTCTTTGCTAGTTCATAATTCTATTTTTCATTCCTATTAGGATTCCTCTGTTTTCTAAAAACGTGCTTACTGTTTTTCCTTATTGCAATTGATTTACTCACTGGAAAATTCTGAAATTATGGATTTGTGTTCTTCAAAGTGTTAGAAAAGAGTAGAAAAGAAACTTTGCAGGAGTGATTTTGTGAGACTTGTGAGCTCATGTCGGGTCTTATCTTGGGTGAGTAATATCTCAAGTGGTAGCTCTAGTTATCTAGGTCTTATCTTGGGTGGGTAATATCTCAAGTGGCGGCTCTTGCATCACTCATCTTGTCATTCCTCTACTCTAAGTGGCATGACCTCATTTCTTTCCATAAGCTCTCTTCATATCTTCCCCTTTTTAATTTCCTTTTGCGCCTTCCTTTCCCCTTCCTCTATGTTCATTCACGTTGTCTTTAAATTGTTGGTTCTCTTTATCTTGTCATCTTAATTTCCGCCCCCTTTTGCATCATTCACACCATATTATTTTTTTTTCTCTTTTCCCTTTTGAAGTGAACTTTCACACTTACTTAATCACTTGGTTAAGTTCGTGTCCAGTGGGGATCTTCTTAGGGTTCTCACCATAATTGCTAAATCAAAAATCATAAACAAAGAGAAACTGATAAAATGTGCAATCTTAAAACCAACTCACATCAAGCCCTCATGGTGGACGTCATTGATCTGCATTTGGAAAGGCTTATCACAAGGTTTGAAGGATTAACTGATATCCTTGAGAGGGGTAGTGATCAGTCAGATAGGCTATGTCATATTGCTGAGTGACAAGCCATTTCATTTGAGGTTGTTGCTTTGTCATCACAGCGAGTGGCTAATGCTACGAAAGAAAATCTGCAATATAATAGACACCATGTTGTTGCAGAAGAAGAACGAAACTCCATATTTCGTGAACACACGCGCACACTCCACCGTACATTGACTTTCCAGTACTCTGAATCTGATATCTGAGAAATGTTAGTGGAGATGAACATGCAGGATGAAGATTTGTTGGATAACTGTTACGACTTCTTGTGTGGTCATCCTAATGCGGTAAAACAACTCTTTGGCCTGCCTCTCGAGCGACGAATGAGAAAGCTGGTGAAAATAATGACTACAAATCCCTAAACTACATAAAAATTTGGTTGTATTTTATTATGCATATGTATTTTTCTTTTGCGATCTATAATCTTATTTATGATACAAATTCCTAAACAAATTAAAGACTTCCACGACTCTTTTGAATGATACATATTTCAATGTATTATTCATATGATTTTTTTGAAACATTATTATTATTATTATTATGCATGAACTTTATCAATGAATTTTTCTTTAATAAACTAAAATATTGCGTTAATATTTATTTCATAAAAAAAATTCCTTTATCAAATTATAGCTCCAACACATTATCATAAATAATTTGTTCCAGTACCGAAAATAATCTTTTAACTGCATATAACTATAATTGAAAAATAAATAATCTACAATTACAACTTTGTTCTAAATAAAGTTTATGCCAATCATAAATATGGTCAAAAAAATTTACATAATTTATATTTTTTCGAAGTTAGCTTGGAAACAGTATCGAAAATAATGTTTCAATTACTAAAAATAATATTTTAATTCAAAAACAATTATAATTCACTAATAATCAATCAAATTATTTCTTAACAATTTTTAAATCTAAGGGCAAATGTGAAAGTTACATTTTATCAATTAAAAAAATACAATGTCAATCACACTCATCATATCACTCACAAACTTACATAAATTTTCTTTACACTTTCCCTTCAAATCATCTCAAATTGAGTCTCTCATTTCCTCTCTCTAATTCAAACAAAATCTTAGTGAATTTTTAAAAAAAAGTATATAGAATAACCAAAAAGGGCAAAATTTTTCCAATAAACATGACTAAGTTGATCACTTTTGAAAGATAATATCTGAATTTAATTTTTGTATAGCATATTTAAAAAGAAGTAGAGAGTCCAAGCGTGCGAAATTTTCAACTTAAAAATAATGTTACGATTAAACAGATATAGATAGAAGTTTTTAAAACACATGAAAAGGGTTCTAAGAAGAAAAGAAATGCAAATTATAATTATTTTTTTATTAAAGAAAGTAGGTGAGCCTTGACAAAGCTAGGGTGCATTAGACATTTTGATTGTATATTCTACATTGAAATATGCAAGGATCATTTTATTTAATTTTATCGTTTACTTTTTTTTATGATAACAAAAAAATAAAAATTTAATTCTTATCATAATTAGTAAAATAAAAAATATTGTCAAATTTATTAAAATATATTCATAATAAATAATTATAAAAAAATAAATTTTATAGTTTTATTAAGTATATTTTTTATTATAGTTAATTAATTAAATTTAAAAAATAAAATAATAAAATAAATTGGATTGGTAAATGTACTGGATCAGACTTCGAACATCGGCATCGACATCAGACATCGACACCTGTGAAGTAGGTTGGCTATGTGGTCTGGTCGCGATAATGGGCCACGTAAGTGGGCCCCTAGAGATGCATGTGTTGAAACTCGTATATATGAAAGACCTAGTCAGCGAGAAAATGCATGCATGTGGTGTGTATAGTACATTCCGGTCTAGCACAAACAAATATCCCCCGAAGACGTCAAGGTCAAAGAGCGCTAGGGTTTTCAGGGAAAAGTTGTATGCATGATAGTAAAGAACTAGGGTGCCTACCGAATAGATGGGCCCCGTAACGTTGGTAAATGAGTTGGTAGGTGACCATGTTGTTAAGATTGTGCACCCCAAAGAGGAAGATTCTGTGCAGTTGTTGTGCTAAGATTGTGTAACAATCCCTCTCTCACCAAAGCCTTATCTCTAGTGGAATTTGGTTACCTCATTGTTTCTAAGACTGAAACTTGCTTACTTACTCATTGTTTCTATAAGCCCTGAATTGACTTGATCGTCGAAGTGCAATCAACAGGTAGAGTCCCTTCTGTTTCAACGGAGTCGCTCTCCAACATCCAAGAGGAAGCAGAGAATCCACCAGAAATAAAAGGAGTCATCGCTTACCTTTGAAGTCAACCGACGAACCACTTCAACCGGCTAGAAGAGTAAAGATAATCTAATAATGAATTTTTTACATTAACAATTATAAAACGCTTAAGAAGATGGTGACAGTGTTGCTGTTTGCTTGTGCGTGCAAACTGACATCCAATTTGAACCACCCATTACAAGATGCAAATGCAACTAACAAAACCACTTTTTATTAGGGTTGGATTTAGATCCAACAGTTCCCTAGTACATCAATTTATGTTGTTTTATCCTTTTAGGCTTAACATTTTTCTATAACATTTAACTTTGTCTATATCAATTTAGAAACTTTTAGAAAGATATATTTTTTTTTCATGCAAAAATGGATAAAACTTTAGATTCTAAGAACAAGATTTAGCAAATTTGGCCTTTATAAGAGTGGGAATTGGTGATGTGATGAGTGTGCTGGTTGTTGGTTGAAGTTAGGATTTTGATGGTGTGAATTGTTCATTGATGTGTCATATCATGGGTCACTGTAGAGGCACAACCATAGATTAGATTCCCCTTTTCCAAGAACCCTTTCTTTTTCTCTCTACCCTCCAACGTGCTCTCCTCCACACTGCCCTGCACCCATTCCAAATCCTTCACTCTTTCACAATATCTCTCCAAATCGGAAGAAAAAACAAATAAACACCCAAAATTCACGATTTTTCCGGGAAAATCCCAACCAGACATGGTTTCCCCGGAAAACAGCAATTGGCTCTTCGACTACCCGTTGATTGACGATGACATTACCGTCGGAGACGGTTCCTTCACCGTCTCCGCTTTCTCCTGGCCCCCACCTCCCTCCAATGTCAGGTATTCGTTCATTCCCTTAATTATGATTTCTGTTTCAATCCCAGTCCCCTAATTTGTGTTTTGGTGATGCTGTCTGCTTCCAGTGTTGAAATTGATGCTTCACTCGTTGATTCTGATGGCCTCAAAGATCCTGCCTTGAAAAAGAGGTATGCAATTCTCCCCCACATTTTCTTTCAAATACTTTCAAATTAAAGAAAGAATTATAACCCGTAACACCATGCAATTATATCAATTAGTGTGTGGAATTTTATTTCATGTCTGATTCCTGAATATATTTATTCGGCTTAAGTTGGCTTGTTTTCGATAGAAGATAGCTATTTTTTTCAATCCAAAGAGAAGAACACATAATCCCCAGCTAGCACTTTATTGGATTTATTTTCCAATTTCGGCTGTTTGGCCTGTGGTAGAGTCCAACTTATTTACTTTCCCAATTTTTTTCTTTAGCTTTGATAACAATTGAAGACTGAAATTAAAAGGCTGCATGGACTTTTTAAATGATTTAAAAAGACAAGCTATGCTATTCATAGGTTGATCATCGATTAACTGACAGTTGTGAAGTAATATAATTAAGTGAAATGGTGATTCAACCATGTTTCCAATATGAAGATGATAAGTTCCTCAGCATTAGTTCAGCAGCATCGATGGAGAAATGGCTACGACTATCCTATTGCATGTAGCATATATGTTATTTTGCTTAAGTATGATATTGTGATGTTTTCCCCTATTTTCTCTAGCCACTCTCACTGTCTAGAACTTAAAGATTGTGGATTCAATCCAGATGCTTATTCGTGGATGAAGTTGTGCTATATCTCTTGTTTATTCCTGTTGCAGGGGTAGATCTGATTTATGTACTGCTTCTAGCTCTAAGGCGTGTCGGGAGAAGTTGCGAAGGGATAGGCTTAATGACAAGTAAACTTTTGAATCCTTGCCATCTTCCTACTGTTCATAACTGTTTTGGGAGCTTGTATCTAATACGATTGACATGCATAGATTTGTTGAATTGGGCTCCATCTTGGAGCCTGGAAGGCCTCCCAAAACAGACAAGGCTGCCATTCTGATTGATGCTGTCCGTATGGTGACACAGCTGCGGGATGAAGCCCAGAAGTTGAAAGAGTCAAATACGGGTCTTCAAGAGAAGATTAAAGAGTTAAAGGTGAGACCTCAATTTATATTCAATACATTTCTTTTTAAGATTGAAGGACTGGTTTGGGATGCCCTTATTGTATGTCATTTTCATTTTCCTAAATATTTTTGCCCAGTGGGTAAGCATATGTTGAATTTTGTAGCCGGACTCGTCTAGTGGAATAAGACTTTGTTGTTACAGTAGTTAGTAGTAGGTGTGATGGAAACATCTTGAAAACCAAACCTTACAAAGTACTAACTGTTGAATTCCCATATACTATGCAGACTGAGAAGAATGAACTTCGTGATGAGAAACAGAGGCTTAAGGTAGAGAAAGAGAAGTTGGAGCTGCAGGTAAAATCAATGAATGCCCAACCTGCTTTCTTGCCACCCCCTTCTGCAATCCCGGCCGCGTTTGCTCCACAAGGTCAAGCCCCGGGCAACAAGTTGGTGCCTTTCATCAGTTATCCGGGTGTTGCCATGTGGCAATTTATGCCTCCGGCCGCAGTGGATACATCACAGGATCACGTACTCCGTCCACCAGTTGCCTAAGTTGCTTATAATTATTTGGGCTTCCATTTTTTTGCCTAAAAGTTGTATTCATTTTACCATAGCTTCTAAGTATTCCAAGTAACTGGATTCAGAGGTGACTTTGACTGTATTTGACATCTGATACTATTATGAAGTAATCGCTGGTATTTGCATGTAAGTGTTCATAAGCTTGTCTGGCTGTCTTCGCGGGGGCTTTAATCTTTGTTACTGGTTTTGATATAAACCAAGTTCAGAACCAAAATAATAATAAAAATCAAGCACAGCAACTTGTTGTTTCGTATTCTTTTTATGCCCCAAAAACAGTAAATGCTCTTTTGGTTTAAAATTTGTAGCAGCCACAGGCCACAATTTTAGGAGAAAAAGTAAGGGAATAAGTTCTGACTAGTGGGAGCTATCCATCATAACAATGGATGTCAATTGAGATGCCTGCGAATAAAGCAATGTGTTAAATTGACATTGTATTATTTTTCAGGTGTATTTTAATTTTAACACAAGATTTAAGTAAAAATTGTCTCTGTTTACTTAACTTCCCATGGCAGTAGTAGGTTTAGAAGTTATATCCGTTATCCTCCAGCACATGTTGTACTATTGGGTGGTTGGGAACAACCGGTGCATGCTATTACCTTATCCGGATAGAGTTTTGTTGATTAAAACAACTCTTTCATATCAGAACTCTAACATCTTACAACTCTGTAAAACCATAAATGGCATCTTCCTATCTCAGCAGACCTCATTTCCAATCTATCCAAATTTCCAAGCCATCTTCATGTCCGCCTCCACACTCGAATACTAAGATCACATCAATTTCTTTTCCTACTCAATATCTGTACAACCACTGCCACAACTCCTGCATCAACCCATGTTCCTTTGTTCCCCTCAAAGCTACATCCACTTCCATCCATTCCTCCCTTTCTTCCCTTAAACCACCTATCTCAAAGGAGGAGGCCATACTTCAGGCCAAAACATCCCTTTCAACAACCTTAGAGAAACCCCTCAACAATCCCAAACTGATAGGCAAGTTCAAGAAACTAAGGCAACCCAAGTTCCGGGTTGAAATTCCAGTCATTGATGACTCACCGGATTCACTATCCCAACTTGCCCTTGACTTTTTTGGTGATTTACCAATCAAAAGAAAAGGTTCTCCCACTAAGATCTTAATCCTATGGCCCGATGCTAGCTTGAAGGAATCTGCCACTGTTGCCTTTCAGTCTCATTCAACTATTGAACACATTGACATTCCTTCAGTGGCCAAAACAGACCCCAGAATCTTGAATTCTGCAGATGTCGCAATATTTTTGGCGCCTGATAGCTCCCAGTTGGCTTTGATAAAAAGAGTTAGTGAGGCCTTTTATACAAAGCCAGTGGTTTTGTTTAACCCAAAATGGGCATTTGAGGAAGAGAGCAACTTTGGTGATCTGAGTGGCTTTGTTGGGTCGTTTGAAGTGGTTTATTCTTTCATGGGGTTGGAAGTGAGAGGGATCTTGAGCAAAAGAAAAGGGGTGGTTTTTAAGTGTGTCAGAGATGGGGTTGCGAGTGGAGAGAGATGGAACGTTTTTGTAGAAGAGGGAGAAGAATTGAAAGTGATTTCCTCATTCAAGGCCAGACCAAATATTGCTGAAGTTGAAAATGTATTGTACAATCTGATGGCTATCAATTCGCCCATAACCAAGTCTGCGAAGTTCATCAAGGGATTGGTGTCCAATGTGACAGGGAGAAAGTAAGTGAAGCAGAAACATTGGTCTTCAAGATCTCTCTATTCATATAAATTGTAAGAAGAACATATTAGCGAACATGTTACAGTGATTGGAAGTGCACTAGTATGACCATTGTATGAAGTGCACACACCAATTTTGAAGGAGAATTCATATTATTTACGAGGACTATGCCTTAAGTTATTGATGGTGTGCGCGCAAGATGAATTGCATGACAAGAATTGCATGAATTGCATTCTCTCTATGCCTGAACATGAATTGCATGACAAGAAGCTCTGTGTTAGCTTGTTGTATTATATGTGAATTTAAATGAAATAGGATAACATGGTCCTTTGATCAATCGTTTGCCCTGAACTTTATATATCTCATCTTACAAAAGCGTACTCTTAAAAACCTTGAACTCGAAGGTTTGTTTTCTCATAAAGAGTAAAAAAATAACTGTTGTTTTAATACATGTATATGATCTACAAATACTCATACTTACAATATGGATTTGAAGAGGAAAGAATCCGAGAATTTCAATTGAAGACAGAGTTAAAAAAATAAATTTTCAAAGCAAGAAAGGAGCATCATGGTCATCATTTTTGTCTCTTTGATGTGGTGGAAGGCCTGATGCTTGAAAGAACTCTCTCGTTTTCCTTTTCCCCCGGATGCAAATTCCATTTCTTACACTCATCAACGAGGTCATGTTTTCTTAAGATATTAGCTATGATGCCCTAATGTGACAACTTTTGATGAACTTATCTGAGAAGTCAACATACTTCGTCCACAATTTACTTAGTTGTGGAAAAGCTATTTCTAGCCATGGCTTTGCCCTGCCATTGTAATGGACGACACCAGCACTCTCAGCATCAACAAAACTTGTATTTTCCTGATATCCCAATCCCAGCATATGCCAGAAAGGATCAATAACGTGGACATGGCCATGAAATGCTATCAATCCAGGAGGTAATGTCCCTAGCTGCCACAAACTGAGGTCTGATTTGATATTCTACATGAAGCAAAACAGAAATATCAATAGATATCGACTATCACTCTTATGGAAACTCAATTCTAATGACACATTTGAAATATCCTAATTTTAGTTTTTTCTATTTCATTATATTATCATGGTACAACGGAAGATATATATATATACCTGCTCAACCCAGTAATGGTAAATATTGCTTATATTAGTCTTCCGCCAAGCCTCCAAATCGAAAATGTTCATGCCATAGGCCCAGGCACATTCATTGGGATTAAAATTTTTGGATATTAGAGGGTGGGAGAAGTTCAAATAGCTTTTCAACTTCTTTGACATCACAAACTTATCTTCTCCTGTACATGTTTCTACAGCTCCATTCACTTTTCCATTCATTTCAATGTCCCACAGAGGTGAAAGATCAGTTTGTACAACGATGTCATCATCGAGGAAGACCACCTTGTTAAGACTAGGAAACAACTGTTGAGAAAAAAACATTGTGGTAGTAAGCATCACAGTCATCAAAGACTTACCTGATTATGATCTATCGTATAAAATCTTTACTTGGTATACTATTATTTTTATTTGTTACCTCTGGGAGATGTATCCGGATGTGGTTCATCACTGAATTATACTTGGGACTAAGTGCTTGCAGTTTTGCTGCAATAACTTTTGGCTTCTCAGTTGTATTTGCAATTATAGCTGATGATCCCCCTCTAAACTGTGACCTCACCTTTTGATCCTGCTCCATGGCTTCCAGAACAGGCACCTTTCCCTTTGTAAACCAATCAAAATGGTGCAATGCCTTCACCTCAATTATAGCAGGAGACAAAGAATGCAATGAGAACCAAGCCTGCATGGGGTAATAAGTCTTCCTGTCTGTAATTATGTGCAGAACAACCTTCTGAGGTCTCAAAAAGTTGCGAACAAGCGATGTTGCAACCACTGATGCAGCCAGCACATTGTCTGAGGCAAGGACAAAATGGAAGTAGGAATTGTCAACCAGGGCAGGGACTAGTTCTGCAGAGGGGAGCTGAAGGCGTGCTGCGGCGTTGTTGGTGTGTTCATTGGCCAAACTCAAGGAAAGGCAGTGAAGTTGTTTTGGTATACTGCTTGATGCTACATGTCGATACAGATATTCTTGGATCTTGGCCATTCTGGTCCTTTCTTCCATAAGGGTCACCTAAAAATGTTCAGATTTGTGGTTAATGGAGAGTCAACTTGAACAACTAATAAATGCACGAAATGAACTTTCTTCCTTTTCAAGAGAATTGGAGAATGGTACCATTTCTCGAAGTTTAATTGCAAATGTCTTGGCATCATATCCACCACTCTTCATTTCAGTCATGAACTCTTCTAAGGTTTGTGGAATATCAAATCTACCCTGAAGTTCAAGTTTGCCAAGAGGTTCATTTAATGTTTGGTATATCACTTCTGGGACCTATCAAAAGCCAAGTAATTATTCTCAGTCACCAATGGAAATTAACGTCAATCAAAAGCAAAAAGCATTAAGAAGTTCATAAATATAATTAGAAGAGTTCAGGAGATTACAGTTGATTCAGACCGTCTCCCCAAAATCCTTGGTCCTAGTTTTTTTCCTAGGCAACCTACGAATATGATTTGAAAGTAAATCAAAATGTCAAATATAATGATATAATAAACATATTTTCTGAAATTGTGATTTCTAGCCATAAAATTCATGTACATGGTTGAAAAAGTCAGGTTTCCTTTCCTTTTAATAAAAAATAAAGTCAAGAATCTATGGTTTCCTGATTCTGAAGTTCATCCTTTTTCATTGTGTCTTTAAGATCAGGAAGCCTATCAAGTGTGCACGTGAACTGGTACTGTAATATACCTTATCTACACTTTAAAATGGAAATCTTAAATGGATGGTCAGATTTGCCCCGACAACAACTGTTAACAAATTCTATCCGCCAATACAATACAAGATAGATAAAGACCAATTCTCACAAAAGGGATGGTATAACAAAACTCAAATAGTAGACTTACTTAATAGTCTAATGCATCTCTTTCAGAGATTCACAGTTTCCACATGGATCTGTAGTAGGCTGGTTAAGATAATATACAGATAGATAAATATTTCTGATGTGTACACCAACAAAGTTTAAAAAAAACAAGCATACAAAGGTATATGCATCTTTTCCAAAATGTGGCAGGTTCCCTTAATTTATCAGAAATCTCGTTAGTTACAAAATTTTTAAATCAAAGGTCGGTGAAGATTTGACGATTTGTTCGAGGAGTGCTAAATAGTTATCTAAAATTATTATATTTCAAAGCTTTGAAAAATAGCAATATGCTTTGATATATGTGAAATCCATGCCCTATCCACCCGAGTGCACCTGTTTGTGTCTTTATGTCCATGCCTGCATGTGTTTATCTTTGTGATCTTATATGTGTGTGTGTGAGTGTGAGTGAGTGCTTGTGACAGAGAGAAGGAGGAGCTGATAGTGTGTACCTATGGTAGAGCATTTGTTTTCTCCATCAATGCCATCCACTGCTGTTAAGACAAACACAAACCGAAGAAGAAAAGTGAAGAACAAGAGAAAATAGAAGAGCATCCGATAAGAGACACGCCTTGATGCAACCTTCACTTTGATAAACTCCTTGAACCCTTTGCCTGGAAACACAGTGACATGCCTCAAACTTGGAGATATGTGCAGCTGCATATTGTCCTAATACAAAAGAAGAAAACACCAATAACAACACAATGAGTCAAGGCAACACCAAAGGGGGCCTTGAGTTCCTCCTCTTCAGCTGCTATAGTCCTTATTACATTTGACAATTCAACAGCAGAGGAGAACTGCAAGAACCCTTGTCAGGTTATGGTATAAAAGGAAAGGCTTTGGTACGCTTAAGGTTGCTATCTTCCACCTAACCTTGCTTAGCATTTGGGTCAGGCATGTCAATGGTGTTTGAGGCTTTAATATTTTATCTTTATGAGGTGAGAACTGAGGTGGTTGTTAAGGAGAAAGAGACATGGGACTAATAAGGAGGGTGTTGTTTGGTTCAAGTTTTGGGTACTGGCTTGGTTTTGAAGGAGGGAAGTTTGAGGAAGAAAAGAAAATTAAATTTGAACATTGTGTTTGTTTGTTTGTTTGGTGTATAGTTGATGTTTTGGCTTTGCCTCCACATGAAGCTTTTTAATTAGTGTATAGAGTTTGGAGTTTGAACTATGACAGAAAAAAAGGACTTGTGTATAGAAAAGGACTAATGCCCTCTCTCTCTCTCTGGGGTGGGGTTGAGATGTGGTTGTTGGAGTGAAAATTCAGTAAACCTTATTTATATTTCTCTTGGAAGCATATGGAAATATATGGTAGTTCAAACCCTTGTTAGGCTTTTATTAGCAAAGGGGTTATTGGCAATTAGGAAAACCTTCTTTGACCAGATTCAATGTTGTTGATTTGTCTGTAATAAATGGTGTAGGGAGAATAATTTGGAATTTGCATTTGGTGCAAGAAATTGTGTTTCATCATTTTCAACTTCGTTATCACCAATTCTATCTGCAGGACTCAGAGAAATGGTCCATGGCCTTAAGTACTACACACAAAATCTTTCATTTCTTTTCACAAAAGACCAACAACTACTGAAAAACTCACTCAGTCTTAATTTCCTTCCAAACCATCTAGTGTTCTACACCCATATATGAACTTAATCAATGGTATGCTGTGATTTTAATACTTCATTTTTAACAATTTTTTCATAGGATAATTTTATGTCTTTAGTCCATAAAATTTAGGATAAATTTCTTTATAGTTTCCATTTTTTTAAAAGAATGTATTTTATTTTTTTTAATTTTAAAAACACGACTGCAGTCTCTCCAAATTATAACTTATAGACTAAAATGTTGTTTTGAAATTAAGTATTTTTTTTAAATTAAAAATTTATTATTTTTAAATATTCATTGCAAATTTTTAAAAGTCTCTAAAGTTTATTTTATGTATTTACTTTTTGCTTATTTCTTCAATCACATTACATACTTTACTAATTATTTTCTTTCTTTCATTTATTTATTTATATATATATATATATATATATATAATTTTTTACTGAGAAGAGAAAAAAGACTTATAAATTAAGTTAATGAGATATTATATTAAATAAATAATATAATATGAATAAATTTAACTGTCTATAAATATTATAGAGTAAATTATAATAACATTCTTTGATATTTTTTCAGATTATACTTATCTTTTTTTTTCTTTCTTATTCTTTTTATCGTGATTTTATACACTGTAACTTATAAGAATAAGTGTAATATTTTAAAAATTTAAAAAGTTAATATTTACATAAAAGATACAATTAATGTAATAGCTTAAAATTATATAAACAATGGTTTTGTATACACCATGTACAATCATTAAATAAAAATTATTTTTGAAAAATAATAATAATTAATTAATATATTAACGGTACTGGTGTGGGTCGGACGGTCGTCTCGATTCAGTTAGCGTTACAGATCATTTGATCACTCACGATAACAAAAACCGCAAGGTAGCGCGCGACCGACCGACCCATGGCAACGAGTCATGAGTTGATCAAGTCAGAGTTAATCCATAATTAAAGGTTACTTAAGGCAACCCTAAACACGAACCAACCCCCTAATTCATCCCAACAACGAAGGTCCATCAAGGTAATATAAATAGCGCAGATTCCAAGAACCAGGTACGTCATTATCTACAGTGCTCTGACAACTGAGACACGAGTCCTTTGCTGACTTGATCGTCGAAGTGCCTTCTGCAGGTACCATCCGAGCATGTGCTCCCGAGCGACTAAGAAGTGAGACGAGAGGGAAAAGAGAAGTTTGCGAAGAGGAAGATTGAAGATCAAAGTGACCGACCGGCAGGTGTATCAGGCAATCGTTCTCTAGCCCCAATACCTGAACGAGAACAATTGGCGCCCATCGTGGGGCCCGAGAGAATTATAGTGGAAGAAAACAGTAAATGGTGTCCACTTGAAGCATGGCAGGCGAAAAAATGTCTGAGGCTGATCAGATGACGATGTTGATGGCTCTACAGAAAGAGATGACTGAGGTAAAAAGGAAGTCGTTAGGAAGAACGAGGAAGAGACATAAGCCTCCGAAAGGAGAATGAGAAGATGAAGAAGTTCGTTGAGGGCGACCCGTCTGTTGGACCGACCAATGTGGTGGGAAGGTCCTTCGTCACCATTGTCGTACCGAAAGCTACCGGGGAGCCGAAAGACAAGGTTCACACCTTGGAGATGGGTGACGAATCTCATCCCAGCAAGTCACTGAACACTGTCGGGACCATGGGTATCAATCGCCGACATCCGTTCACTGACTCCATAATCGGGACTCCATTGCCAGATAAGGGGAAGGGGTTCAATAGGGATTGCTACGACGGCACGACCGATCCCGATGAGCACATGGATGCGTTTCCCACTTCTATGAAGAGAGGAGCCTTGAGTTGGTTCACCAAGCTTCCTCCCAACTTCATAGATTGCTTCAAAACGCTAGTGGTCAAGTTTGACACTCAGTTTGCGACCAGCCGACCACATTACCTGACCTCCATCGCATTGGTTAGTATCCGCCAAGAGAAGGGAGAGTCACTGAGGAAGTTCATTAATAGGTTTGGTAAAGTAGCAATGAGTATCCGGAACCTCAACCCTGATGTAGCAATTCATCACATGCTTGCGATCCTCCGACCGAGTCCTTTCGCAGACAGCCTGTGTATGCAACCAAGTCGCTAAGTTCATGCAGTTGGAAGAACTGCGCGAGTTCAGAAACCAAGCTCGAGCGGAAGCAAGCGGAGAAAAGAAAGAAGATAAGGACCGGCAGGGAAAGTCTGGGTTTGGGCGCGAAGACTCAAGGAAAGACAACCGAGGACCCCGGTTCTCTTGGTATACACCCCTCAACGCTGATCGAGGGAAAATTTTGCAAGAGGCATTAAGTGCAGAATTGATGCCACCACCAAGAAGGGCCCTAAGCCCCGACAATGCCGACCGTAGCAAGAAATGTCGGTATCATCAGAATACTGGTCACACGACCGAAGAATGTCAGACCTTGAAAGACAAAATAGAAGAGTTTATCTAGGCCGAGCATTTATGCCGGTTCGTGCAGAGTGGCCAAAGCACGAGGTGTTCACCGCGTAAGGAAGAACACATCGCGAAGAGAGATCGCACTCCTCCAAGGTTAAGGGAGGATGACCGACGTCAAGAACGTCTTACAAGGAGGGACGACCCTCCAGGGAACGACAGACGTGGCAATCAGGAGGTGATAAACACGATTGCTGGAGCATTCGCTGGAGGCGGTGATGCAAACAGCGCAAGGAAGAAACACCTTTGCATAGTACATCAGGTAAACTATGTTGCCTTCCGACCAAGAATGCCCCCGATCACGTTCACAGACGACGACTTCAAGGGCGTTGACCCCTCCCAGGACGATCTGATGGTGATATCGATTTCTCACATATTTATAAAACTCCTTATCATTACGAACAGATGTTATAAAACAATTAACATTTCAAATATATTCCCAACATTCAAATATGTTAAGCATTATTATTTAGGACAGATGCTTAGAAGTACTTTCCTGACAAATCTAAGGATCAAAATCATGAATAAATGTTCAAACTTTAATAATAAAATAACAATATCAATCATCAATCAATAACGAAATATTATAAATAAATATCACTTCAATACATAAGAGTTTGAACAGATTACTCCCAATACCAAAGACAAGAATTAGCCACTCATGTTGGTCATTACAAGCATGAAAAATAAGAAAATAAGATACATGATGTTTCTCCTTGACACATGCCTCCTCTAGGGTTTTCTATCTTTCTCTATTCTCCTAATGATGTCTAGGATTCTCCCAATGATCTCTCTCTATTTAGCCTAATTGGGCCTAGGCTAAGTGACATCTCACTCAAGCGAGATATTGCTTAAGCGAATTTGACGAGAAAAAGTTCAACTTCACTAGAGTAAACTCGCTTAAGTGAGCCTTGGGTGAGTTCCTCTAGAGTGATCTTGCTTGGACGAGTTTAGACGAGTTTCTAATGTTCCAACTTTGTCTTTTCATCTTGTTTTTAACTTGTTCATTCTCTTTTAGCCCTTTTATCTCCATTTTCCCCTAGAATCCTGAAACTAACACAAAATTGGGAATAAATCATTCACATTCATCTTATGATCCAAAAATGTGTAAAAATGTTTAAATTCCTAAAGTTGGGATTGAATTATAATTAGTTTATCAATAAAAATTCATAAGGAGATATCTTTTTATATGAGATATTACTGAATTATGGCCCTTATCATATACACAAATATGCATAGAGATATATTTTAAAGTCTTACACATTTATAAAAAAGACAAGACAAATAGTTTAACAAATGTGGGGGCTGTTAATAGTAGGATTTTATTTGGTTTAATGTTTTTTCCTTCTTTTATTAGTTTAGATTTTTTTTTTAAATTGGTTTAGCCTCCCATAATTAAGATTTGGTTGATTTGGTTTATTGTTTGGATTTGTTGTGTATTTTTATTTCTTTTTATAGTATTTATGTAGGATAACATATGATTGATGACATTGAAGTGTCTGATATGTTAATCTTTCATATTGATACCTAATAGGTGAGTTTTAATAAAATAAAATTACTTTTTATTCATAAAAAAATTATAATACCTTTTTGACAACAAGTTTATGCAAGCTGTACAAAATCTAAGAGATTTTTTTGTCTTGTTTTTCAAATATTTATTAGATTAATAAATTAAATGAGCAAACATTATAAAATAAATCTTTTTTTTTTATTCTTTTATGAAAATATATGGAGGACATTTAACACTAATGAGTCATGAGTCAACCGAGATCATGATACTACTTATATAGTGTGAGTTTTTCTCATTTTATTTAATGTGTAATTTTTAATTCTTACTTAAATTCCTAAACTCTTTAATTTTGAAGTTTAACTATAAAGAGGACATTTTAGCTAGCTACCAAAATCTCCCTTCATTTATTATAGTGTTTATTAACTATATTTGTTTCAGTAGTTTAAATCTTGGCGCAAAATCACATGTGACAATTTTCTTATTGTTAATGTTCTTAATTTCATCGGTAAGGTTTGACCAATGTTGAATTATTTGAAGTATAAAATTGATTGTTCACTTGGTGAATGGGAGAAAGTGATATGAGATTATATGATTCTTAAAATTTATTTTACATGTAATTTTTATATTAATTATTTAAAAGTTACTAATCATATGTAGAAATCTATCATATTACATAAATTAATTTGGTTAGATGGATTTAGGTGCTGAAACTAATTGGATTGGCCCATATGAACACCCCAACCCCCATTGAAACGTGTGGAAAGTGTTGTTTTTTAAGTCAAGAAAGGGAAGCCCATTAAGCTAAGCTTTCGGATCAAAACTCCTTTTTTCTCCAATCTTATTAATCACCAAAATATTTGTGTCAATTTATAAAAAAAAAGAAGAGAAAAACATTTAATTTAAAACTAGAGAAGATATAAGTGTTTTTAATATAACAATAGGAAGGTAAATACAATTATTTATTAAAAAAATTAGTATAACAAATAATACTTTTACATATATTTTGAGTTCATCTTATAATTTAATCTTCATTTTCATTTATCGTCAAACGTCATATAATTTATTAAAAAATGGTTATATTACATAATAAAAATTATTTTTATATAATTAAATTTCATTAAAAAATAGAATTTTAAATACATAAATATAGTATAATTATAAATTATAGTAAATAAACATTTTTAATATATAATAAATTATATTTTTAAAATTTCACATGAATAATAAAAACGAATTTTCTTAAAAAAGTGAGAAATAGTAGAAAAGGTTCTCCAACATGTATACTAGTTAGGAGATGTGAAAGATAAGAAGATGTTTAACAAATAACCATGAAATTAAATGCTGATTTATCTTCACACCAACTTTGAAGTTGATGTACTAACTCAAATGAAAATAACTGATACTATATATGTAAGTATAGCCTCTGATAATAAAAATAAAATACATGAAAAAAAACTTTATACTCCTTTAAATTAGCTTAAATAACATTACAATACTAGGATAAATATTTGTGCCAAAATTAAGAAAAATTTAGCATTGAACAATTAATAAGCATCTAATAGATAAAGAAATGAATCTTGAATCACATAAAAACACAATTAAAATGTTTTTGTTTTGTTTTGCATGTTTTTTTGAATGAGAAATAGAGTAACGTAACAAGATCATGGTCTTGCATTCTCTTGAACCTTTGAAGACACTCTTGTGGACAGTTGAAGCAGCCAAAACTGACCAATTTATGGTAATTTTACACTCCAAAACAAAGGAGCTTTCAAATACTTTATTTGTATGTTTCTTAAGTACAAATCAATCCTTATTACATTACCTTTATTTTTCTCATAAGATTCTTGGAACACATTCATCAACCCCCTTTCATCTTATTATTTGCGTAGGTAATGATACATTGACAATTTCAATTTTTTATACAATCACATTACAACTCTCAATACATTTTAATATTTTTTTATATCATTTAATTACAAATTTACCCCTTTACTATATATATTTATTTCTAAACCTATCACATCAAAAATTGTATACAATTTCAAGAATTGTCAAACTATCATTTTCCTTATATGTGTACATAAACATCTCACAACATAAATGGGATAACCGATTCCTTCACCAATGGTTTTCAACCTACGTTCAATCAATTTCTCAAATTTTAGAATTGTCCTTCATTCTAAAATTTAAAATTCAGAATTGAGAAATGTATTTTGAAAATGAAGATTTAAAATAGATTTTTTTTTTCATTCCAGAAATAATATTTTGAAATAGAATTGAAAAACCAAAATCTAATTTCAAAAAGACAAATTTGAAAGAGAAATAATACATTCTAAAAAGCAAAATCCAAAATCATATTCTAACAAATAAAAATCCGAAAATATGATATTATGAAAAACGGATCCAAAGAGTCTAATCCAAAAAGTGTTTTGAAAATATATTTTAGAATATCAAAGTTGGAATACATTTTGTATAAGAAAATGATAAAAAATAGTAAGAAGAAGAGATGTTTTTTATTCTCTTATGTGTATATTACATCACTTCATGTATAAGAAATATATAGGGAGTTTCTCTCCCCAAATTACAATCTAATTAGGTAGATACTAATCATGAGATTCTATAATTATTAAATTAATTGCATATAATTGAGTACAATATCGTCAAATATTGCATACAATAATTGCATATAATTTGATAATTATTATTTCCTTAATACTCCCCTCAAGTTGGTAGGTGAAGATCAAGAACCCCCTAGCCTCAAAAATCGTTCCTTGCCCAATGCCTTCGTAAAAATATCTGCGAGCTGAGGTACATATGAAGGACAGATTATCCCAGCTTGTAATTTTTCTCGCACAATGTGGCAGTCTATCTCAATGTGTTTTGTGCATTCATGAAATACTGGGTTTGCTGCTATATGTAATGCCGCTTGATTGTCACAGAAAAGTTGAGCTGGCAAGTTACATGGCACCTTTAAATCCTGCAACAGATATCGCAACCAAACTATCTCCAAACAAGTATTGGCCATTGCGCGGTATTCTGCTTCTGCTGATGATCTTGATACGTTTGTCTGTTTTTTTGACTTCCATGAGATAATAGAGGAACCAAGAAAAATGCAATATCCAGATACTGATCTCCGAGTTGTCTGACAACCTCCCCAGTCTGAGTCGCAATAAGCTGTCAATGTCAGATTGTTTTCGGATGGCAATAACAATCCTTGTCCTGGTGATCCTTTGATATACTTTAGGACTCGAATTGCGGCATCCCAATGAGGTTTCCGTGGATCCTGTATATATTGACTTAGGGTCCGAACCGAAAATGCTATGTCAGGTCGAGTAACCGTGAGGTATATCAGTCGTCCCACGAGTTGCCTGTATTTGACTGGATCCTTTAATAACTCTCCATCGTCTGGTGTGAGTTTTAGGTATTGTTCCATTGGAAATTTGTCTGGACAAGCACCTGTGAGTCCCGTATCCTGCAAAATATCAAGCGCATATTTTCTTTGGGACATGTAAATACCAGCTTTGGAATGGGAAAATTCAATCCCTAGAAAATATTTTAGGTCTCCAAGATCTTTAATGCGAAATTGTTGTAATAAACAATCTTTAACACGCTGAATTTCTGCCAAATAATTTCCTGTCAAAAGAATATCATCCACATAAATCAAAAGGGCAGTAAATGATGAGTTATTCTGTCTTGTGAATAGAGAGTAATCTGTCTTGGACTGTTGAAATCCTATAGATTTAATCACATGAGAAAATGTTGAAAACCATGTTCGAGATGCTTGTTTGAGACCATAAAGGGATTTGTTGAGTCGACATACAATTCTCCCCCTGTCGATGATGCCCGGGTGGCAAGTCCATGTAAATAATTTCATGCAATGTGCCATGTAAGAAGGCATTTTGCACATCTAGCTGGTGAGTAAACCAATTTCTGGCTGCTGCAATGGTGAGGAGACACCTCAAAGTTGTTAATTTTGCTGTTGGTGAAAAAGTTTCAGAATAGTCGACACCTTCAATCTGAGTGTACCCCTTTGCGACAAGGCGCGCCTTATATCTGTCGACGCTACCATCTGAGTTGTACTTTATTTTATAGACCCATTTGCATCCGATGGGTTTCTGCCCAGCGGGTAACAGTGTCAAGGTCCACGTTTGATTTAGCTGCAAGGCGGAAAACTCTTCGTCCATTGCTTTTTGCCAATTTGGATCAAGGATAGCTTGAGCATAAGTGTGAGGTTCTTTGGTGGCTGTGATGTTAGCAAGATATGCACTATGTGTAGAAGAAAATCGTGAATTAGAAAGAAAATGATGCATAGGATACCTGGTTCCATTCGGTCGGTCTTGGGCAGTGGTCGAATGATTGGCTTGGGATCCCGTTACGTAGTCTTGAAGCCAGGAAGGTTGGGTTGATGTGCGACTGGATCGTCGAACAGGAAGGTCGGTTGGGGAAGGTTTGGTAATGGGTGCTAAACTTCTTGGCATGGGAGAAGAAGGTTGGTCTACTGGAGGTTCAGGTGTATTATGATGAGTAGGAGAAGAAGGTTGGTTTGATGGAGGTTCAGGTGCATTGTGACGAGTAGGAGAAGAGAGTTGGTTTGATGGAGGTTCAGGTGTATTATGACGAGTAGGAGAAGAAGGTTGGTTTGATGGAGGTTCAGGTGCATTGTGATGAGTAAGAGAAGAAGGTTGATCGAGTGAATGTTGGACAGGAGTGGGTAAGTCAATGTCAATAGTGGGCAAAATACCTTGTAATAGAGGTGAGGATTGTGTTTGTGACTGTTGGCAGAATGGGAAAACACTTTCATGGAAGATGACATCCCGACTTGTAAAAAAAGTGCCTGCATCTATATCAAATAATTTGTATGCTTTTATACTGTGAGGATAACCAATGAAGATGCATTGTCGGGCGCACGGATCAAATTTTTGCTTAGGTGAAACAACAGTTGCGTAACAGAGGCAACCAAAAGTTTTTAGGTGAGAAAGTGAAGGTGGTTGATTATATAGTAGCTCAAAAGGTGATTTATTTTTTAGTAAAGGTGATGGCAAGCGATTAATGATATATGTGGCGGTTAAAACGCATTCTCCCCAAAATTCTAATGGTAAATTGGACTGAAATAGGAGGGCTCGTGCTGTGTTTAAAACATGTCTATGTTTGCGTTCTACTACTCCATTTTGTTGAGGAGTGTAAACGCAAGTGCGTTGACATTCAATACTTTTTTGAGAAAAAAATCATACATTGAAATAAATTCCAGTCCGTTGTCAATGCGGATGGTTTTAATAGATGCCTGAAATTGATTTTGTGCAAATGTAATGAATGACTCTAAGAGATGTTGGGTTTCAGATTTGTGATTCATAAGAAATAGCCAAGTACATCTAGTATAGTCATCGACTATAGTGAGAAAAAAACGTTTTCCAAAATGAGTTGGGGTGTTATGAGGACCCCAAATGTCACAATGCAATAGATTAAATGGGGAATGAGATTTTATTGTGCTTAAAGGAAAGGGTAGCCTTGTCTGTTTAGCTTTGGGACAAATACTACAATGATTATGAATGGGAATGAGATTTTTACTGATAGGATAGGTAGTAAGGAAGATACAAGTTGTAGACATGCCGGAGAAGGATGTCCAAGGCGCTTGTGCCATAAATCAGGATCTGTCGATATTTGAGATGCGTGGGCTTGGTTTGGAAGAGGGGACATGTAGTATAAGCCTGCGTGTTGTTTACCCGAGCCAATCATCCTCCCCGTAGCCAAGTCCTGTAAAACGCAACCATGTGGAGTAAAAACGACACAACAATTTAGTGAACTGGTAATGGACATGAAATTTAAATTAAAAGAACGAACACAAAGAACATCTTTGAGAGTGATTTTGTCATTGAATTTAATTGTGCCTGTAGATGAGATGGGCGCAGTTGAAACTGTGGGCAGATTAACATTTGAAATAAATGATGATGAAGTGTGTGTGAAAAATTGTGAATCAGATGCAATGTGATGGGTTGCTCCGCTATCCAAAATCCATGGTTTCGTAAAAGCAGAATTAGAAGAGGAGTTATGGGCAAGCATACCTGCAGAGCTAACAAACGTGTCACTTTTACCGTTATTGTTGAGCGAGTAAATAGCCTTGCCAATGGTTGAATTTGCTCGGCACTTAAGCGTTGTACGAGGTTTCTATCGGACTCGTTACTGGTGCCTTCTTTGTCAGACATGATTTTTATTTAGGGAATAAAAATGGAGAGGTTGTCAGGGTGCCAAGATCGGTGCTCTGATACTATATAAGAAAATGATAAAAAATGGTAAGAAGAAGAGATGTTTCTTATTCTCTTATGTGTATATTACATAATATATAGGGAGTTTCTTCCCCAAATTACAAATTAGGTTGCATATAATTTGATAATTATTATTTCCTTAATATTTTGACTTCCATTATCCACTCTATTTAAAAACTAAAAGAACATTTTGATCATTCAATAATTGATGGACAAAAATACTCTTCTGATATCTTTTAACATATTCTAACAAAGTATTATCTCCAATGTATTAAAAAACTTCAAGAATAACATGTTTATGACGACAATATTTCCACATTCATGGTCCTCACCAATGTCAAACACATTTTGAATTATGCATTCTCGATAAAACCGAATACTTTTCTAAATTATTATTTCATAATTATGTTAAAAGACATTCCGAAAGTATATTCTAAAATTATGTTAGAATTCTGAACAATGCATTTTGTATTTTAAGAAAATTGGCACAGTTGAAAATTTAATAAATCGGAAGGTGCTGAAAGAAAACATTGGTGTTGAAAGATAAATCCTACTTTGTTTTTGTTATTTATTAAACCCTTGAAATGTTGTATACTCAATAAGATGGTCTGACTTAGTGGACAAGTTAGATATTTGCTTTACGAGAGTGCTAATATAAATTAAGCCTCAACGATTTGAATTTAATATTTTAAAATCTATACCTAATTATTTAATTTATTAGGTTAATTGGATATGTATTATTTAATACTAGCGGGAACACAATGTGTATCCGCATTTCTTATTTTTTCATTTATATATATATATATATATTTAATATTAAAATTTGAATAAATAATATTATTATTTGCACATTTATCTTAACAATATAAGTTTATAGTATATTATAAATAAAAAATGATATTATCATTATTATGTAAAATTATTATACTTTGTGTGAATTGGCTTAACCAATGCGAGTAATTGATCATCATTCTAAGTGTTTTATTCTTTACAAATTTTATTTCCTAAGAATGTCACACACATTAACCACTTTTGCAATTCAAAAGTGTTCATCTTCTCCGGTATTTCCACTAATATTTTTCTTTCTCTCAAATTTGAAGAGACATTCTTCTTTCTATGCAACTGTTTGAAAAGTAACCACTTTTTCAATTCAAAACCGTCTCCAACCTCTATTTCAATTTAAAATTGTTCCTCCACATATATTACATATTTTAGAGAAAATAAGAAATGACAACAATGTCCATAATATAATCAAATATTTATATAAGGATAAAATAGGGAAAAAATTAAGGGCGGTTAAAGATGAGAATCCCCTTTATATATAGGTATAGATATATATATTTTTAATTAAATATGTTTAAAATAATTAAATAATTATATTTTTTATCACAATAAATCAAATGTGATATTATTTTAATAATGTGATTCTTAATGAGTAAAGAAATTGAAGTTATTAATTTATAAAATAAACTAAACATCTCTATTGGAAAAAATAAAATAAAATGTATACATTAAAGAAATAGGAAAAGCAAAATAAGATAAATAAAAGAGATGAAATATGAAGAAAATTAGCAATACACATTTCAGAATCTAAAAATTAGAGTTTTTGAAGCATTGGGGAGACGGAATACATGGTGAAGTGGTTGTGATGAAATGTGAAGAGGAACAGTAATACACTAATACACTGTTTCAGAGTCTCAAAATTAGAATTTTGAGAAGGCGGGAGGCATAGTGGCAGCCAAGGAAGACTGTGTGTGCTTGCATTTAGATGTTGGAAGGGTCAACAATGAAACGCTGAGCATCACAACTTGGAACTTCTCAATTTCTTCTTCTCTATCTCCTTCTTCCTCTTGTGCTTGAGAAATATGAAAGAAAACACACCAAAATTGAATTTGTTGAAAGAATACCAAAATTGAATTTGCACGCACTTGGGACTCTGTAGAAAGAATATCAAATAACATCAGACAATAGTTTTTAAGATGTTTCTATATTCTTCCTCTCTCATAGTTTTCTTATATATAATTTTTTTTGCCTAAAAAATGTAACCGTGCATAAACCCACATTTCACCCCTCACTCCACTTTTCTCTCTAATAAAACGTATAAATCTCTCCACTCTCCTGCCCATTAAGTGAGAACAAATAAAATAAAATTTTAAAATTAAAAAATGCTTATTTAATAAAGAAAAATATTAGTTTTAAAACAGAAAAGTAACCAATTCTCCACTCACCTGCCCATGAGAACAAATAAAATAAAATTTTAAAATTAAAAAACGCTTATTTAATAAAGAAGAATATTAGTTTAAAACAGAAAAGTAAGGGTAAATTCCCTATCTAGCACCATTTAGACTTTTATTTCCCTAACTAACACCCTTTTGTTTTTATTTCCCTATCTAGCACCCTTTTGTTTTTATTTCCCTATCTAGCACCCTTTTATTTTTTATTTCCCTATCTAGCACCATTTCAAAAATAAATAAATAAATAATAATTTTTTTTTTGATAATTTTAATTCTGAATGCATTAAAAAATAAATATTTTTAATTTTTAAAATAGTTAGAAATATAATTAATGAATAAAGAAATGAGTTTTTATAAAATAAAATAAAAAAAAATTAAAATGTTTAGTTTAAAATTATTTTTTTAAGAATGAAGAAAATAAAAAATTAAACCCTACAACAACATAAAAGTTGAATCTATAAACATAAATTACTATTTATTTTTATTATTATTGATGATGTAATCATGTTAATTTCAAGTAAAAAATACATGACATAATTACAAAAAAAACAAAGTCAATTAGTATTAATTAATAGTGGATACACAAGTAATATTGAAGTGTCTATCCTAAATGCAAAGCCTAAAAAAAACTAATGCAAATGTTACACTTAATGCTTACAAATAAGAAGCAAAAAAAGAAAAAAAAAATAAGTCTAGAAAATAAAAACAGCAACAATAAAAAAAAATGGTAGAAAAAAAATAATAACTAAAAACATAAAAGATATAAAATAAAGACAAAACAAATTAAGATAAAGATAAAAGATATAAAAAATAAATCCAAATAAGATAAATATAAGAGATATAAGGCGATACTAAATAAGTATATGTTGATCATAAAAATGAAAATAAATGAAAGATGATAATTCATTTAATATTTTCTTCAATGGTACATTAAATAGTTTGTGCGAAATGAAACATAATTAATGACGAGAAGTGCACAATCCAGAAATGTTGGAACATATTCTTTATGTGTGTCTTGGTGTTTGACAATATGAACATTTTATTTTCGATCATGTTGTTCTTTTGTGTCCATATCAGCAGTCCTTATTTAACTTTGTTTTTTTATAATTATGTCCTGTATTTTTTACTTGAAATTAACATAATTATATCATCAATAATAATAAAAATAAATACTAATTTATGTTTATAGATTCAACTTTTATGTTGTTGTAGGGTTTAATTTTTTATTTTCTTCATTCTTAAAAAAATAATATTAAACTAAACATTTTAATTTTTTTTTATTTTATAAAAATTCATTTCTTTATTCATTAATTATATTTCTAACTATTTTAAACATTAAAAATATTTATTTTTTAATGCATTCAAAATTAAAATTATCAAAAAAATAAATAAATTATTATTTATTTATTTATTTTTGAAATAGTGCTAGATAGGGAAATAAAAAATAAAAGGGTGCTATATAGGAAAATAAAAATAAAAGAGTGCTAGATAGGGAAATAAAAACAAAAGGGTGCTAGTTAGGGAAATAAAAGTGTAAATGATGCTAGATAGGGAATTTATCCGAAAAGTAACCCATTTCTCTCCACTTTCCTGTCAGTTAAGTAGTGAGAACAAATAAAATAAAATTAAAAAACTGTTTTATTAACTTCTAAAATTATAAAATGTTCAAATAACAAAAATAAATTGATAAAACAAAATATTAAGTAAGGATAAAATAGGAAAACAATTTAGAGCAGTTAAAGTGGAGAATCTAAAATGTCCAAATAACCAAAATAAATTGATAAAACAAAATATTAAGCAAGGTTAAAGTAGGAAAACAATTTAGAGCAGTTAAAGTGGAATCCCCTTTATATATAGGTATAGATTTTAAAATTTATACCTGATTATTTAATATATTAGGTTGATTGGATGAGAATTATTATTACCAATGATAAAATAGGTTAATCCAGACTATTTTGATACGGTTCACCATTAGTTTGTCGAATCAAGAGGTTGTATGACAAAGAAATTCGTTATTTTTTATTTTAAATTTTTTTGTTATATATATATTAAAAAAATACAATTAACTATATAAATAGTTTCTAAATTTTTAATTGATTAAATGATGTATCTAATTATATAAATTAAAACAATTATTATATTTAAATATTAAATTATCTTACTATAAATAATAATTAAAATTTAATTTGTAAGTATTAATAATTTAGATTATACTATTATTATATGTTTGTATCCTTCAAATAATATGATCCTGCCGGTTGACCTGAGTGCAAGAGCCTTGCCACGTCAAAGGTTTCTCCTTCTGGATCAGCTTCGCACCACGTTAGCTTCTGTCAATTCTTCGTAAGAACCTGCAGAAAACAAAGTGGCGCCACTGCGGCCGATCGTGCTCCGACGCTCAAGTCAGTGACGGAATCACCAAATACTCAAAGAGAATATCAAAACTCAAGGAACCGTGCGCAGTGAATCCTAGTGTTATGAAAAGCGTACTCTAATGTTCTCAGAAAGCGTACCTCAAAGTCTGTTAAGAGTTCCTGATATACCTGAGCACTTTCTCTCTCCTGACGGTTACACCTCTGAACACGTGGCTCGCATCCAGCTGTACACGTGTCACCATCTGGAGCCCCCCTTCTACTTGAGCGTCACCTCTACTCTTCAAGCTATTCGACTAAGTTACCCATGTGAGGAGTAACTACAGCTTCCTTGGAGCGCGACCCCTTAAGCGGCGAGTACAGGGTGTCACCAATGCACACCTTCTCTGTGGTCTCGCCTGCTGCTATTACGATCTGCTTCACTTGCACATCATGCATGTTCTGGGAAACTGTTCCCTTGCCCCGACTTCTGGCTAGGGAATGATCATCTGATAACCTCGTCCTTCGTATTTGTACCCCTTGAAAGCCTTAAGCAAGCCTCCCTGATCTTTCAGCGATGTGCCCCTCTAGGCAGTCTCTAACCACTTGATCGCCTAAAACTCTCATACGGCGATTATGACGCAAGCCTGGTGACCACCGGTTATACATACTAGAGATCGGAGAACGTCAACTCAACGATTGGCGACTACACAGACTTCCCGGTGTACTTCCCTCCTGTCAGCCAGGTGTCCCGTTCAACACGCCTATATTATCGCTTGCTGCCACGTCATCACTTCCGATTACCTGATCGGTACACAAGCCCCAATCTTAAGTTGAGACTTGTCCAGCGAAAAGACTAAGAGGTCACGTCATCGTCGATCTACGTGGCGCTAGTACAGATTTCCGTACGTTCGTACCCTCTGCCTTTCTGACGCTCCACCAACCCCTTTTTTCAATCACACGACACGTGGCTTCATCAATGGTCGTCTTTAACTGACGTTTACGCTTCCTAAAACGTTCGTAAACCCTTAAACTCTTTCGCGCTTTTCACTGTTCCATCGTCTTTCTTCATTCTCAAGCATTCCAAACATTCTCTCTGTGAACCACGAAGCTTCTCGTCTCTCTCAATCTCCAACTTTCTTCATCGCTCATCCGATCATAAAAAGGTACCCCTTTTACTCCTCCTATTGGTATTTGTTGCATTTTAATCGGTTTGCATCATCCATTAACTATCTGAAGCATACGTTGTGGGCTGTATCTCTTTTTCCTCGTAACCTAAGGTTTCGTTCCTGATAACGTCCATCCCAGCGAAACCTCAGTCGTTCGTTCTATCTTCTTCGTCCCCAATCGAGTCATTCTCTGCTATCTTCATTTCATCCCTTTCTCTTTCCTTTGCAGTTCCTGCGATGGCTCACACGAAGTCCACCGCTAACCCTCCTTCATCGCGAAACCCTCCACCCAAAACCAGTAGGGCTGTCCCCTGGGACAAATCCTCCATCGATACGCAACCCATCTCGAGCCTCTGGTGCTCCCTCTGCACAAGCTGAGAGGCCTGCTCCTTCTCATGCCAACCCTACCCAGGCAACTCCACCACTCGCCGGAGGAGCCTCTATTCCTCCGCAAGACTATAAGAAGCTCTACCCTTGGGCCACCCCAACTCTGCTGAAAGAGACTTCCTCGATAACCACCGAGTTGGGCGTGCACCGACTGAGGAAAGGAGATCAGTCCGACCTTTCCTTCCACAAGGAGCACGATAGCAAAGTGGTCGTGCTGCCCTGCTGCCCGGGTGAACCGATCTGCGCGGACGATAAGGGGAACAACAGCGAGTTGTTATGCTTCATCTACACTACCTTCTACAAGAAAGTGAAGCTTAGGCTTCCTTTTACCCGTTTTGAGAGAGAGCTACTGACCGAGCTCAACGTCGCCCCTGCCCAGCTCCATCCCAATAGCTGGGCGTTCGTGAGGGCGTTCCATATTATCTGTGCACACTTGAGACTACCGGCTTCGGTGGATGTCTTCCTCTTTTTGTTCGAGGCAAAGAATCCCGGAGATCGTCTCTGGGTCAGCTTGAACGAGATTGCTGGAAGGTCAATCCTCTCGATCTTCCAACAATCTTACAAAGATTGGAAGGGAAAGTTCATCAAGGTGTGCCAAAATGACCAAGACCCCTCCCTGCTCGACGGCTTCCCTTGTATTGGGTAAACAAGGGGAACAAAGACTCTAAAGAAAGCTTCGGGAGACCAAGGAGCCCTGACAACATGGGGGAGCTAGACAAAGATCTTTGTCTCTTCTGGAAGAGTGTGGATGCTGCCAACATCACCTTCCCCACCGCCTCAATAATTTCCTTCGAGTTCCTCGAGGACCAACTCGAAGCTCACATAGGTCAGCCCCTACCTCAACACCAAGTCTCCCACTTCGCGTTAAAACTAACTCTGAATTTTTACCACTCTATTTTGGCATTCCATTACTTATCCATGTGCTGCTTGTGTTACCTCTGCATGAATATACTTGTATCTTTTGCTTCTGTTTTGGTTGCTTACCTATCCCTTACCTTGTGCAGATAACATGTTGGGCAAAGGGAAACTGGCAGAACTGAGGGCGATCGCCCGATCTCACAAGCTCGCGGCGGGCTCCCAAACCGTGCCCAACTCAGTGGTGGAGATCGCCGCTGCTCAAGGCAAGACCCCTCCCCGAGGTCCAACCTCTTCTGGGGTATTACCCGCCCCAGAAAGAAAGAAACTAGTCTTGAGGAGACCCAAGAGGAAGGCTCCTCAAGTGGTGCAAGAGGAAGAAGAGGATGATGAAGAGACTGAGGATGGCCTCATTACTAAGAGAGCAAGGGCGGCCCCCTCTTCACCACCTGCACTCCAAACACCAACACCGCCCTCACCTCCAGCTCCACTACAACCAGTCCAAGCGACGCCCTTAGCCGTCGCGCCCCCAGTGGTCGAGAGCAGCGACCCAAACTTCATAGAGAACCCTCCAAGCGCCTCCACACCATTCGTATCTGTTGGAGAGGGTCCTCCTTCCACCACTTCTATTGCTGGGGCCGCACTAGGAGGAGATGAGGGCGCTCAGATCTCGCCGATACTCATAACGGAATCTCCGACCTCACCACCACGCCAAGAAGCCCCACTTGCTCTACAAATTGAAGAGGGTGGTGGTGAAAGTCAGCACCAAACCCCCCAGCACCTCCAGCAACAACCTCAAGCCTCCCAACCTCCTTCAAAGAGATCTTGGGACCCTTCACAGCCCGACTGAAGATGATGGCGGAGGATCTTCCCTTGATTGTATCGAGAGCTGTGAAGGACTCACTGAAGAAGCTCCAAGATGAGAACTCCGCGCTGAAGGAGTCAAATCTGATGACAAGGGCTGAGGCGGAAAAGCTCACGTGCAACCTGCTGATGGTGGAGATTGAGCACTCAAGGCTGGAGGACGCCATGGACGCTGAGCTAAGAAGCACGCGCAAGGAAGCCTCCGACCTGCGCTAGAAACTGCATCTCCAAGTCCAAAAGAAGATCGACTTGGAAAGCAAGTTGGTCCCTTATAGGCTCAAGGTGGCAGACTTGGAGGCTGCGAAAAAGGCGGATGCGACCAAGATGGAAAACCTTGAGAAAAGATCAGCAGATCGGGAGGTTCTCCTTGGGAAGGTCGAAAAAGAAAGGGACGATGCTCTTGCTGAGCTCGCCGAAGCTCGAGAGGAGGCCAAAAAGACTGCTGCAGAGCTGGCCCAGGCTCGGGACGAAGGAAAAAAGGCGGCTGAAGAACTTGCTCGAGCTCGCGAGGAAACTGAAGAGCTGAAGAAACAAACACAAGAGCTCGAGCAGAGCACTGCCCAAGTCCTCACCGCCGGGTTTGACGCTGCTCTAGAGCAAGTAGCATGTCAATACCCCGAGCTCGACCTTTCCATGGTGTCGATCTGCAACGAGGTGGTGGATGGGAAGATTGTACCCTCTGAAGACTAGCTGCCTTCCTCCATCACCTTTCCTTTTGTAAAAACTTTATCTGTAATTACTGCTTATGTAACTGTTTACATTTATATGCAAACTCGAACTGCAACTTCTTATATGATTTTCACTTCTCATATATCGTTTTCTATTTACTTTGCACGCTTTTACCTTTACTTGTCGTGTGGTTTATCAACATAACTGGTGAGACTTACTCAAACGAATTAACTCAGCAACATTCGAGCCTCACCTTTCACACACTGCTTCGATCTTGAATAAACTGTCAACCTTATAACAACTTATCAAACTGTTAACTCAAAGTAAACTTGAGCAACTATTAACTCTTTAGCGATGACATTTAATATAACTTGTGAACTCAAGGCAATAAACCTTAACATAAGTTACTTACTAGGCAGCAGGTTTTAACTTAAACTAGTATCACAATACAGTTTACCTGATCTGCCCAGCAAAGTGAGCCCTTATTCCTGTCATCACCTGGAATTCTTCTGATCGCCGTAGGGTTCTGACGATGTGAACTTTCTTGCCTTCATGACTTGACCATTGTTCCCTCATCTGGGAGGTAGAGGCGCCTTTCGAATCCTTCTCTACCTCCCTGAGTTTCAGAGCAATGAGCTGGATAGCGAGGTGTTCTCTTTGAACCTACCTTAGCCATCTTTTTAACTTCTTTCACCCTTCACGCCATACCTGAACTCGTTCAAGACGAGAAGGATTTTATCTGTCTTCGCACCACCTACAAGCGTGGAAGCTTTCTCTTGTCTTACTGAGTCAATATTGATGTTTCACTTAAAGGGGGAAAGGCGTTTTCCTTCCCTTCCCACCGTTTAAGGTCACGAACACCCCTGACTTTTCAGTTCATCTTGCCTGAACTCACTTTGAGGTGAGAAAGAGTTTTTCTTGTGCCTCAACTTGCCCAGGGTGTACATCTCCTCCCCCCTGGATGCACTGAGGACTTTTAATCTTGCCTCTATCTGCTTGTGCAGAGAGGTCTTTCAATCTGTTCTTGCCTGCACTCGCTCAAAGGCGAGGAGGACTTCTTCTATTCCTTTTGTTCTCGCCTGCACTCGCTCAAAGGCGAGGAGGAATTCTTCTGTTCTCGCCTACACTCACTTAAAGGCGAGGAGGACTTCTTCTTGCCTGCACTCGCTTAAAGGCGAGGAGGACTTCTTCTTGCCTGCACTCGCTCAAAGGCGAGGAGGACTTCTTCTTACCTGCACTCGCTCAAAGTTGAGGAGGACTTTTTCTTGCCTGCACTCGCTCAAAGTCGAGGAGGACTTTTTCTTGCCTGCACTAGCTCAAAGTCGATGAGGACTTTTTCTCTTTCTCGCCTCAAAACGCACAAGAGCGTTGAGGTCTTTAGTCATCACTGGTGCCTCCGATCGCCGAAAGACGATGAGGACTTTAAAACTTTAACTACTGCCGCCGATCGCCGAAAAACGATGGGGACTTTAAGACTTTTAACTGATGCCGCCAATCGCCGAAAAACGATGGGGACTTTAAAACTTTTAACTGATGCCGCCAATCGCCGAAAAATGATGGGGACTTTAAAACTTTTAACTGATGCCGCCAATCGCCGAAAAACGATGAGGACTTTAAAACTTTTAACTGATGCCGCCGATCGCCGAAAAACGATGGAGACTTTAAAACTTTTACTAGAAAGCATGCAGCATAACTTTGCCTTAGATCACGTACGAGTGATAAGGTCTTTTTTTTCTAAAACTTTCGAAACAACAAGCATACAATCTCAGAAACTTTAAACTTTGAAAACTCTTCTTTATTGGGTGGCCTCATTAATAACCCTCCTTAGGGAAAAAAGAGTGCCCCCTTCAAACTGTTTTAACAGAAAGCTTGTAAATCTCTTCATGTTCGTTCTTACTTACAACGCTTTAACTGTAATATAACTTGAGGTGTGTGGCGTTCCAGGTGTGAAGAATCGCCCCTCCTTCTAACGTGTTTAAGCGGTAGGCGCCGTTCCCGAGCACCTCGGTTATTCTGAACGATCCCGTCCACTTAGGCGATAACTTGTTCTCCATCTCGTACTGATGGGCCTTCCTCATCACCAGGTCGCCTTCTCTAAATCGCCTTGGCATCACCTTAGAGTTATACCTTCGCTCAATCCTTCTTTTTACTGCCTCGGCCTTTACTCTTGCCTCCTCCCTGACCTCATTCAGTAAATCCAGATTCAATCTTCTTTCTTCGTTCGAGTCTTCCGCCACAAAGTTCTGGAATCTTGGCGAGCTTTCCTGGATTTCAACTGGAATCATCGCATCACATCCATAAACCAAGCTAAACGGGGTCTCATGGGTTCCTGACTGTTCAGTGGTATGGTACGCCCAAACTATGCGGGGTACCTCTTCAACCCACGATCCCTTAGCTTTCTCCAGCCTTCTCTTTAAACCTCTCAGCAACACCCGATTGGCAGACTCTACTTGGCCATTTGTCTGTGGGTGCTCGACGGATGCAAACACCTACTGTATTCCCACCTCCTCGCACAGCTTCTTCAACAAGTGACTCGCAAACTGAGTTCCATTTTCCAACACTAGGCGCTTAGGCACACCAAACCGGCACACGAGGTTCTTCCATATAAAGCCTTCGATCTTATGTGCGGTGCTCTGGGCTACTGGCTCCGCTTCGATCCACTTGGTGAAATATTCAATCGCCACCACCAAGTACTTCATCTACCTGACCGCCAATGGGAAGGGTCACAGAATGTCAATTCCCTAAGCATGAAACGGCCAAGGGCTGTAAATTGACTTCAGCTCTTCTGGAGGCGCCTTGTGCCAATCGGCGTGCTGCTGAGATTGCTTGCAACATTGTGCATACTTCTTGCAGTCCTCCCTCATCTTCGGCCAGTAATAACCAGCACGGAGAGTTCTTGCAGCCAGAGCTCGACCCTCGACGTGACTCCCACATATACCTTCATGGAGCTCGGCCATAATTCTAGCGCATTTTTCTTCGTGCACACATTCTAGGAGTGGGTGTGTAAACCCAAACCTGTACAGCTCGCCGTCGATCATGGTGAACTTGCTAGAGTTCTTCTTTATCTTCCTAGCCTCCGTCGGATCCAGGGGGAGAACGCCATCTGCCAGGCAGCGCTGGTATTGCGTTATCCATGTGTCTGGCTTATGCGTAGCGCAGACCTGCGCCACGTTCACCCTCTCCCCTCGACATGCTCTTATTCTCGGCGATCTCAAGGTCTCCTGGGTCAAGGACCTGTGACTCCTCGCCGCTTTCTCCGTCGACTTGCTTATCTGGAGGACCTGGTGGTCTGCCACAAATGCCCTGGGCGTCTTTAGAGTTTCTTGAATAACTGTCCTCTGCCTACCCCCTTGCCTGAACTGGCGAGCTTGGCTAGCAAGTCAGCTCGGGCATTTTGCTCTCTGGGTACATGCACCACCTCAAACGAGGCAAAGGAACCCTTCAACTCCTGTACATACTCCAAGTAAGCCGCCATTTGTGGATCCTTGGCCTGGAACTTGCCTGTTACTTGTCCCGTGACCAACAATGAGTCACTCTTAGCCATCAACACCCTAGCCCCCATCTCCTTAGCCAACAAGATGCCTGCGATCAACGCCTCATATTCTGCTTGATTGTTGCTAGCTTTGAAGGCAAACCTCAGGGATTGTTCTATCAGCACGCCGTTGGGCCCTTCTAGAATGACTCCAGCACCGCTGCCCTGCTGGTTAGACGATCCGTCCCCCGAGAGTACCCAACGAAAATCGTCCCCCTCAACTCGTGCTGCCTCCGACGAGAGCTCGACCACAAAATCAGCGAAAATCTGCCCCTTGATCGGTCCTCGGGGCTCGTACTTGATGTCGAACTCCGACAGCTCCACCGCCCATTTCACCATTCTCCCAGCTACATCGGGCTTCTTCAAGACTTTCTGGATAGGCAAGTCGGTCATCACCAGCCCTGTAAAACTGTGAAAATAGTGGCGCAACCTCCTCACCGAGAATACGACCGCCAGTGCAGCTTTCTCCAAGGCCTGATACCTTACTTCTGGGCCTTGTAACACCTTGCTAACGAAGTAGATAGGTTTCTGAGCCTGATCTTGATCTTGGGCGAGCACCGCACTCACCGCCCTCTCAGTTACAGCAAAATACAGCCTGAGAGGGGTTCCCACCAAAGGTTTGCACAAAACCGGCGAGCTCACCAGGTATTCTTTAAGCTTCACGAAAGCTTCTTCGCATTCCTTCGACCAGACAAACTTATTGTTTCGCCTCAAGCATTGGAAATACGGATGGCCTTTCTCTCCACTAGCTGACACGAAACGAGATAGGGCGGCCATCCGACCTGTAAACTGCTACACCTCTTTCATGGTATCCGGGCTCCTCATCGCCAAGATGCAGCACACTTATCAGGATTTGCCTCTATTCCTCTTTCAGTTAAGAGGAAACCCAAGAACTTCCCTGCCTCCACGCCAAAAATGCACTTCTCGGGGTTTAGCTTTAACCTGTACTTGGCGATAGTGGTAAACAACTCCTCCAGATCTGTGATGTGCTTGCTTTTCTCCAGCGAAGTCACGACCATATCATCTACGTACGCTTGCACATTCCTTCCCAGCATCGGTGCAAGTACCTTATCCATCAACCTTTGGTACGTGGTCCCCGCATTCTTCAGCCCGAAGGGCATCACCTTGTAGCAGTAGCACGATTTCTCAGTCATGAAGGCGGTCTTCTCTTCATCCATGGGATGCATCTTTATCTGGTTGTACCCCGAGAAGGCGTCCAAAAAGCTCAGCAACTTGCACCCTGCTGCGCTGTCGACCAGGGCATCTATGCTTGGCAAAGGGTATGAATCCTTTGGACAAGCCTTGTTTAGGTCTGTGAAGTCAACGCACATGCGCCACTTCCCGTTGCTCTTCTTTACCAGCACGACATTAGCTAACCACTCAGGGTACTGGACCTCCCTGATATGGCCTGCGGCGAGGAGCTTTTGCGTTTCATCCCTAATTGTCTGTCTCCTCTCCTCATTAAACTTCCTTCTTCTCTGTCGTACTGGTCTGACCTGTGTGTCCATTGCCAAATGGTGACACAAGAAATCGGGGTCGACTCCCGGCATGTCTGAAGCAGACCATGCAAAAGCATCCAGATGCCGTTCTATCACCTTGGCGATCTGGTCTTGGAGCTCACCTTCCAAAGATCTTCCTAACTTGAAGACCTTGCCCCCCAATCTCCCTCTCGAGCCACTCCTCGACGGGTTTGGGCCTGGTTTCCCTAGCGATCACCGCCCTGGCGATTCCCGTCTCCCTCGCTTCCTCTGGGCGATTTCTCGCTTCTTCTTCCCGTCCGACGCTCTTTCCCTCAACCTCAGCGTCTACCATGGTGACATCGCCTCCGGTGGTCACCTCCATCGCCGCATCAACAACTCGCCATTCTGTTGGCCCGGGCTTTACACCGGGAGGCGGCGTCGTGGTGATGTAGCTCACCGACCTCTTATTCTTGAGGCTGTTTTCGTAGCACTTCTTTGCCTCCTTTTGGTCAGATCTTATGGTGATCACCACCCCCTCCATCGATGGCAACTTAACCTTCATGTGCCTGGTTGAGGGCACAACTCCTATTCTGTTGAGGGTCGGCCTTCCCAACAGAATGTTATACGCCGAGGGGGCGTTCACAACGAGGTACCTGATCTTCTCTGTCCTCGAGGCCACCTCATCCGTGAACGTAGTTCTCAGATCAATGTACCCCCTGACCTCCACCTGATCGCCAGCGAACCCATATAAGCATCCTCCATAGGGCCTTAACTGGTCAAGGGGTAGTTGTAACTTGGTGAAAGTCGGCCAGAACATTACATTTGCCGAGCTTCCTTGGTCCACCAGTACCCGGTGGACCTTCCTTCCCGCCGTGACTAGCGAGACAACTATGGGATCGTTGTCATGAGGTACATCGTCCCTGAGATCCTCCTTCGTGAACGTAATGTCCACATCTGGCGAGTGATCTTCGAACACATCTACTGCCATCACAGACCTTGCATATTTCTTCCGCTGTGATGCAGTGCATCCACCACCTGAGAAACCTCCGGCGATGGTGTGGATCTCGCCATGAGTGGGCATCTCATGCTGCTGACCCTCATTGCTCGCCGGCTGAGAGCTTGACGCACCCCTCATCCTCTTGTCCAGCAGGTAGTCATTCAAGAAGCCATTCTTGACCAAGTCGTCGAGCTGGTAACCTAGGGCCAAACACGAATCAAGGGTGTGACCAAAACTCTGGTGGAATTCGCACCATGCGTTTGGTTTTGGCCCTAACACCTTGTCGCCAGCTTTCTCAGGCGCTTTAAGCCTGACTGCTATGTTAGGAATGGCGATCAGGTCCGCCAACCCCATGACAAACTTGTACCTGGGTGGGCGATTGAACTCCCTAGGGCGCCCTGGGCCCCTTCCCTTGTTTTTCTTTGGATCGTAAGGATGGCGAGTCCTCTGATCTTTCTTAGCCGCCGCCGTCTCCAGCACCCTCTGGGGATGGATTCTAGTCTGGGCCCGTGGCCTAGCAGAAGCCACGCTCCCTCTCTTTTCGGCGACTTCACTTTTGTCGGCGATGTGGGCCACAACAAGTCGCCTAACTTCAGCAAACGTGGCGGGGTGGCCCCTAATCAGCGCCTCACAGAAAGGCCCAGGCAGCATGCCCTTTTTGAAGGCGTATACCAACATCTCCTCATCTTTGGCAGGCGAGCGGACCATCTGCGCTCCAAAACGATTCAAATAGTCCCTGAGGGACTCTCCCTGATACTGCCTCACGTCGAACAGGTCATAAGACACCCTAGGTGGCGCCTTGTTCACAATGTACTGGTCGACGAAAAGCTTCGAAAACTGCTGGAAATTGGTTATGTGACCGGTAGGCAGGCTAACAAACCATTCCAGCGCTGTTCCCTGGAGTGTGCTCATAAACATCTTGCAATAAACAGCATCTGAGCCTCCTGACATCATCATCTGCGTGTGAAACGCAGTGAGGTGTGCTTCAGGATCCTCCACGCCGGTGAAAGAAGCTTTCACAGGCACCACGCTCACAGGGATCGCCGTGTCCGTGATCGCCTGAGCAAACGGCATCGAAAAGACGCGCGGTGGCGACGACAGCGCAACTTCCTCAACAGTTGCGCGTCCTCTCTGCTCGTGAAGAGCTTGACGCAATTCCTCAATGACCTTGCTGAGCTCTTCATTTCTGGCCTGAGAGGCGACCAGGTCTTCATGCATCTTCGCCTGCTCTACGCGCGAGGCCTCCACATTTGCCTGCAACGCACGCATGATTTCCATCATCTGCGCCATGGTCATGGCGCCTTCTGCAGCAGCTGGCACAATGGGAATTGAACGCGTACTTCTCATCTTTCTCATGAAAAATCAACAAATAAAACTTCAACGACCAAAACCTTCACCAGCGGAACGATCGATCCAGCAATCAATCGGTCAAAACCTCTTAAACTACAAAGAACCTCCAAGAACGCAACCACAACAGCACGTAATTGATTCGGATGCAAAAACCTTCACAGAAACTTGCAATCTCGACACGAACCTACCACTTCTCCACCAAAACTCCCGATTCACCGATCAGAAACTCGAACGAACGGGAAAAACTTCGATTTACCGATTGAAAACTCAAACAAACGGTGAAAAACTTCAAACTACCGATTGAAAGCTCGAACTAAAGGTGAAAAACTTCAAACTACCGATTGAAAGCTCGAACAAACGGTGGAAAACTTCAAACTACAGATTGAAAGCGCAAACAAACGGTGAAAAACGCCAAACTACCGATTGAAAGCTCGAACAAACGGTGAAAAACTTCAAACTACCGATTGAAAGCTCAAACAAACGGTGAAAAACGCCGAAAATGGTTGCACCAGGACGCAACCACACAAGAATCGCAGAAACTTCAAGAACTCACACTGTGGATGGGAAACATGTTTTACACGGCCCCACGGTGGGCGCCTGATGATCCTGCCGGTTGACCTGAGTGCAAGAGCCTTGCCACGTTAAAGGTTTCTCCTTCTGGATCAGCTTCGCACCACGTTAGCTTCTGTCCTCCGCACCTCAATTCTTCGCAAGAACCTGCAGAAAACAGAGTGGCGCCACTGCGGCCGATCGCGCTCCGACGCTCAAGTCAGTGACGGAATCACCAAATACTCAGAGAGAATATCAAAACTCAAGGAACCGTGCGCAGTGAATTCTAGTGTTCTGAAAAGCGTACTCTAATGTTCTCAGAAAGCGTACCTCAAAGTTTGTTAAGAGTTCCTTATATACCTGAGCACTTTCTCTCTCCTAACGGTTACACCTCTGGACACGTGGCTCGCATCCAGCTGTACACGTGTCACCATCTGGAGCCCCCCTTCTACTTGAGCGTCACCTCTACTCTTCAAGTTATTCGACTAAGTTACCCATGCGAGGAGTAACTACAGCTTCCTTGGAGCGCGACCCCTTAAGCGGCGAGTACGGGGTGTCACCATGCACACCTTCTCCGTGGTCTCGCCTGCCGCTATTACGATCTGCTTCACTTGCACATCATGCATGTTCTGGGAAACTGTTCCCTTGCCCCGACTTCTGGCTAGGGAATGATCATCTGATAACCTCGTCCTTCGTATTTGTACCCCTTGAAAGCCTTAAGCAAGCCTCCTTGATCTTTCGGCGATGTGCCCCTTTAGGCGGTCTCTAACCACTTGATCGCCTAAAACTCTCATACGGCGATTATGACGCAAGCCTGGTGACCGCCGGTTATACATACTAGAGATCGGAGAACGCCAACTCAACGATTGGCTACTACATAGACTTCCCGGTGTACTTCCCCCCTGTCAGCCAGGTGTCCCGTTCAACACGCCTATATTATCGCTTGCTGCCACGTCATCACTTCCGATTACCTGATCGGTACATAATATAATACATAAAATTTAATCTTTTAAAGTAATTTTTCGTTTAAGTTTAAAAAATTCAACGCATTCCAAAATACATCTAAGTATTATAATATATGTTCTACATATTTCCGTACAAGTTTAAAGTTTTCAAAACATTCCTAATACATGATTAGGACTTAGAAATACAAATATTTACAAATTCATAGTTCAAAACAAAACTTTATGCCTTTAAGGCTCTCCTGCACCTGTATGGTCATTTGTTCGTGTACGTATTAACATCGCAATTCAAACATAACAAGAAAAGCAAGGGTAAGCTAATGCAAAGAAAATTCCATAACATAATTCATGCAAAAAGAAGAAATTAGACTAATAATTTATAAACATTTTTTATAATGTTTTCATATAAAATTTCAATATAAATTTCATCATTCTTGTACCGACCAGTCCTTAGACTTGGACGTTGACCAAAGTCATGGTGGGGCCCCAAAGACTGGGTCCACTGGGAGGCTGGGAGGATGAACCAGAGTCTCGGGGAGCTCGCGGGTGAGGGTAGCCGAGGAGGGGGAGGCATCAAGGCGCGGGGCGTGGAGACCTCGGACCTCGGTAACCCAAACAGTAAAGATGAGCCGAAAAAGGTGGTTTCCAAGCCACATTCCAGCACTCAGTAAGGGAGAAGTCAAGGTCACAGAGGGTCCGTGCATGGGGGTGTGGACGAGGCAGTAAGGTGCGCCACAATCAAAGAGCCCCTAGGAAAGAGACGACTGGTGAGAGTCACATTCCAGGGGTGATCTGCATGCATGGCACGTGAATAAGATAGGGCACTCCCAGGACGGATGACCCAGAGATTGGGTGCATGAGTTGGCACCCAAGTGGTCATCCCGCGAAGGTTGCACTCCAGTAAGGGGGTCTTGCACACTAAATGACCCTAAGAGTGAGTGATAGTGACGCTAAGACGCACCTACAGTAAGCCTAAGTCACAGTTAGTGAAAGAAGCAGAAACACTAAAGAGTATATAAAGGGTAACAACCAACATAATAAGGTATGCAATTCTAATGCAAAAACACACACAAAGCTCTCAAAGTTTAAGTTTTTTGGTGTTTCATTGCCTGGAGTTTGACTTAAGCGTCGGAGTGCAAACAGCCGCGAGGGCGCCCTTTGTCTCTTGTTTTTCAGGTGATCCACTGGGAGGAAAGCACCGTTAGAGTGGAGGGAGTCCTAGATGCAAAGGTTGGTGTGAGTGCACGAAGACGTTTGGGTTAACCGGCGGGAACAATTCTTATAGACCGTACATGGATCTATTTTCAATCACAATCATTGAATTTCATTTCAATCCATAACACTTTGATTTCATTTCAATCACACTAATTACACATGAATCCATCGTCTACCCGAAGACTCATCAAGTATGTCCCTACTAGAAATTAACACTTGATCCAAAGATTACCAGCGAATCCAAGAGAAATGATCAGGGTAAGTTCAAACATCCAATACTGAGTGTCTACAGTGGGACCTGGTGTGTATGAACTCCCTCTCAGCTTCTCACCACCTGGTATCTTAGTCTATATGACTTAGATCATCAGTGAAGCTAGAGAATTTATGTTAAACATAAGCTTTTCATATTTAATGTTATCAAACAACAACTCGTACATTATCACGAATGTATGACATCAATTTCATACAATTTTCATCATTCTTATATAATATATATCATTCAATCACATAAAATTTTAAAATTCATAACATTCAATAACCTTTTCGACATAAAAAACTATCAAAATCTAATAATATATAAACAAACAACACAATATATAAACAAACAACATCCTTACAAGAGAAATTGAATATTGGGACAATGTTTCTTCCACATTCAGATCTTCTAGCCTAGGGTAATATTGAAAGTCAAAGTTAACTTCTCTTACCTGTAATTTATTATCCCGAGAAAATTCCTGTTCAGGTAGGAGAACCACTACAAAATCTAGGGACCTAAAACAAGTTATACAAACATTATCAAATTTTAGTATGAGCTTAATCAAGTTGAGATAAACATTTTTCTCAATTAGCCCCACTAAGATTGATGATTAAATCATACAGAAACACAGAGAATAAAATATCTTTAGAGTTAAAATGAACTTACTCTGTTTGAAAATCTGATCAAGTAAAAATGTAGTCTTACTCCTCAGCTACTACAGGGTGTGAACAGATTTTGAAATAAATGAGGTATGGGAGAGAAATTGAGAAAAGAAAGAAGAGGGAAAGAGAAAGGATGAGGGGGGAGTTTAGTTCCGTGACTTTTTTCTAGGGGGTTACAGTTATTTAAATTTAATTTAAATTAAATGAATTCTTTTTTAAAAAATTAAATTTTTTTTATTTAATTTTAAATAAATAAAATATATCTTCAGTAGAGAATTTTGTGTGTGATTCTAATAATTATTTTCATAATATAATATGGTTTTGCGTAATCTATTACTAAATTTTAACAAAAAAATTGATCAAATGAAAATAAAATTAAAAATTTAAACTTAATTTTTGACTAAATTTAAACAAAACTGATTGAGATAACAACATTTGGATTGAGTGATGAAACCATAGGTACTCTCAAACACTTCAATCTTTTGGTTTGGCTTAGTCACTTTTACAAAACAAATGGCCTTTTACAAACTTATCGTGTGTTACCATTTGGGTCACATATTTTACAATAATTAGTTTAATCAATTTTCATACTAAAGAACTTAATGAAGAAATTGAGTTTGGGCACTGAATAATTTTGATCCTGCCGGTTGACCTGAGTGCAAGAGTCTTGCCACGTCAAAGGTCTCTTCTCTTGATCAGCTTCGCACCACGTTAGCCTTTGCTCCTCACGCCCTAATTCCTTGCAAGAACCTGAAGAAAAGAAAGTGGCGCCGCTGCGGCCGATCGCGCTCCGACGCTCAAGTCAGTGACGGAATCACCAAAAACTCAGGGAGAATATCTCAACTCAAGGAACCGTGCGCAGTGAATCTCAGTGTACTAGAAAGTATTCTGAAAGCGTACCTCAAAAGTCTGTTAAGAGTTCCTTATATACCTGAGCACTTTCTCTCTCCTGACGGTTACACCTCTGGACACGTGGCTCGCATCCAGCTGTACACGTGTCGCCATCTGGAGCCCCCTCCACTTGAGCGTCACCTCTACTCTTCAAGCCATTCGACTAAGTTACCCATACAAGGAGTAACTTGGTGCACAGCTTACCTTGGAGCGCGACCCCTTAAGTGGCAAGTACGGGGTGTCACCCTGCACACCTTCTCTGTGGTCTCGCCTGCCGCTATCACCATCTGCTTCACTTGTATACCATGCACGTTCTGGGAAACTGTTCCCTTGCCCCGACCTCTGGTTAGGGAATGATCATTTGATAACCTCATCCTCCACTGCTGCGTGATAAGCATATCATTGGCGCCTTCTTCGTACTTGTACCCCTTGAAAGCCTTAGGCAAGCTTTCCTGATCTTTCGGCGATGTGCCCCTTTCGGCGGTCTCTAACCACCTGATCTCCTAGTACTCATATATGGCGACTATGGCGCAACTCTGGCGACCGCCAATTACACACACTAGAGATCGGAGAGCGCCAAATCAACGATTGGCGACTATACAGACTTCCCGATGTACTTCCCTTCTGTCAGCCAGGTGTCCCGTTCAACACGCCTATATTATCGCTTGCTGCCACGTCATCACTTCCGATTACCTGATCGGTACAAATTTTATAAGTATTATTTATTTTATAACTTTATATTAAGCTCAAGATATGTTTTAGTATTAAAAGAAAGAAGATTCAAGAAGGACCAATGACTACTTGGAAAGATCGTTTAGAATGACTTGTATAAGAAGAAATACCAAATCTAAATTTTCAATCAACAAAACTTAGTGTCACTGTGATTCGAGTAATTGATTTTAAGTATGTTATCTTCGTGAAATTTAAGTTTACGTATTTATCCCTTGAGAAAAAAAAATTTACACCACTTCTTCATTCTTTAATATTATTGAAAAACTTATTCTAATATATTTAAAAGAAAATCAACATTATGAATAGTTTATATGGGGTAAATTTCCTATCTAGCACTATTTACACTTTTATTTCCCTAACTAGCACCCTTTTGTTTTTATTTCCCTATCTAGCACCCTTTTGTTTTTATTTCCCTATCTAGCACCCTTTTATTTTTTATTTCCCTATCTAGCACCATTTCAAAAATAAATAAATAAATAAATAATAAATTATTTTTTTTAATAATTTTAATTTTGAATGTATTAAAATATAAGTATTTTTAATGTTTAAAATAGTTAAAAATATAATTAATGAATAAATAAATTAATTTTTACAAAATAAAAATAAAAGAGTAATAAATTAAAAATGTTTAGTTTAAAATTATTTTTTTAAGAATGAAGAAAATAAGAAATTAAACCCTACAACAACATAAAAGTTGAATCTATAAACATAAAATAGTATTAATTTTATTATTATTGATGATGTAATCATGTTAAATTCAAGTAAAAAATATAGGACATAATCATAAAAAAACCAAAGTCAATTAGTATTAATTAATAGTGGACACACAAATAATATTGAAGTGTCTACCCTAAATGCAAAATCCTAAAAAAAAACTAATGCAAATGCTACACTTAATGCTTAAAAATAAGAAGAAAAAAATACAAAAATAAATAAGTATAGAAAATAAAAACAGCAATAATAAAATAAAAACAAAAAACAAAAATAAATAAACAATGGCAGAAAAAAATAACAACTAAAAACATATAAGATATAAAATAAAGACAAAAAAAAAAGATAAATATACATGATATACAAAAAAGTAAAACTCCAAACCAGATAAAGATAAGAGATATAAGACGATGCTAAATAAGTAGATGTTGATCATAAAAAGAAAAATAAATGAAAGATGATCATTCATTTAATATTTTCTTTAATGGTACATTAAATAGTTTGTGCGAAATGAAACATAATTAATGACGAGAAGTGCACAATCCAATAATGTTGGGACATCTTCTTTTTGTGTGTCCTGGTGTTTGATAATATGCACATTTTTTTTGTACAATCATGTTGTTCTCTTATGTCCATATCAGTCCTTATTCGACTTGACTTAGGTCTTCCCTTTGAGGTTATTTTCATGTCGGGACTTGGCCATAGTATTTGACCAGTGTATGCATGTCAATACTCTTCATTTCTGAGTTCCATCAAATAGTCTTTCGTAACATGAAAGATTTGTTCCAATGTTGTTGTTTTTATTTTCTATATTTATTTATTTTTACATTTTTCTTCTTCTTATTTTTAAGCATTAAGTGTAGCAATTGCATTTGTTTTTTTTAGGTTTTTGCATTTAGGGTAGATAGACACTTCAATATTATTTGTGCGTTCAATATTAATTAATACTAATTGGCTTTGATTTTTTTATAATTATGTCCTGTATTTTTTTACTTGAAATTAACATGATTACATCATCAATAATAATAAAAATAAATATTAATTTATGTTTATAGATTCAACTTTTATGTTGTTGTAGAGTTTAATTTTTTATTTTCTTCATTCTTAAAAAAAAATTAAACTAAACATTTTTAATTTATTACTTTTTTATTTTTATTTTGTAAAAACTCATTTCTTTATTCATTAATTATATTTCTAACTATTTTAAACATTAAAATTACTTAATTTTTAATGTATTCAAAATTAAAATTATAAAAAGATAATAATTTATTATTTATTTATTTATTTTAAATGGTGTTAGATAGGAAAATAAAAAATAAAAGGGTGCTAGATAGGGAAATAAAAACAAAAAGGTGTTAGATAGGGAAATAAAAGTGTAAATGGTGCTAGATAAGGAATTGAGCCGTTTATATGCATCAATATTTTTTAATTTAATTAAGGTCAAAATACTTAACATAAATGTTTTTTATAAAAAAATAATTAAGGTCAGAATAAATATGTGTTAATTTATTTTATTTTTATTACTTGTACTTGTTAATTTTCTGTAGGAGTTTTAGAAGATAAAAACCCTACTAAACACACTACAATAGTATGAAATTGTTATCAAGCATCTACTTTATTTTAGAATAAAAAAAAAGGCATCTACTTTATTTTTATGTTAAATGTATTAACTTTAAATTGTAAACTATATGTGTATGTACTTGAAATAAATGTTTAAATTAATGTCAATCATAAATTATTATTAAATTATTATTGGTATATGAAAATATATAAAAAAATAATAATTATAGTGGGTGGCCAAATAAAAGGTTGAAAACTGAAAAGTTTATTTCATGATTTTTTTCGGGGTCGTGATGGCTCCTCTCTATAAGTCGAAGTGGTTACAAAACGGTAGAGGTATTTGATTGATTAAAAGACTCGTAAAATTGGTATAAAACTGATATATCATTTAATGGTCGATTTTGTAGGTTTTCATGGGATTATTCGAGTCAGGTAACAGAATTTTGGATTGATATTCTATTATCAAATAAAAATAATAATAAAATAAAGTAGATCTTTATCTTTATTTTCTAAATTTGTGCTAAGTTATTTTTTTAATACCTTTGGAATCTTTCAAAAGAACTCTTTAATCAACCATAATTCTCCCATATGAGGGATTTCAAATTGGAAAGGTTACAAGTTGTGATAGACCCTGTTAGAAAAGGATTTTCTTCTTTAATAATTTTTAACCAAAATATTTGGTTTTCACTGAGATAATATACAACTTTTCTCATTATCAATTTTGTACTACCCACTTTTCCCTCATTGAGAAATCTCATAATGGTTCTACAACCAAAAGTCAAAACTAATGCTTCTACCCTTTAACAAATATCTCATATTTTGTACTAAGTAATGCTTCTATCCTTTAACAAATCTCTCATATTTTGTACTAAGAGGATGATGCTCCCTAAATCGTCTAAAGTAAGAGTTGCGCATGTCCCTCATTATCTGTACCTAGAGAGATGATGTGAGTTGAATCAAGCATAGACACTTTTCAGCATATGAAAATAACAAGATATGTGAAGAAAGATGACAAATAGGAGTTATAATCAAAGAGAAACAAATCGGTACAAGTGAAGGAACTTAAGAAAACATCAGTGGAGAATAAAACCTTCCACAAGATGAACCAAACTCAAGATTGAGTGTCATTCCACATTGAACTGAAAACAATAAAAGGAATTGAATACAAATTACCAAATCAAATGAAGCTATAAGTGCAAAATTGAGAAAGAAAACACAAGAGGAATAAGAACAACCGAATGAAATTGAAGAACACAACACAAGAACACAAACTACCGATTGAAATTACAAAGACATGATTAGGAAATGGAGATGGAGATGGAATGAGAAAGACTTATGTGGTTGTAGTTCATGGAGAGATGAACACGCCACTTGGAGTTGATGATCCAAGATAAGTGTTTGAATGCCGCCACTTGGAGCTCTCCAATCACTCACAAGATGAGACAAGAAGAAGGAGAAACAATTCTCACAACTCTCACACAAATTTGTGTATAGTGACCTTTCTTAAATTTCAAATTCTGAATTTACATGAGCATGACACCTCTATTTATAATGTGAGGGTGCTGAAATTTAGGTGGGAAAATTCAAATGAAACTCATTTGAAATTGCCACCAAAAACAAGTCACATGGAAGGTGTGACTTCACATGGGAGGTGTGACTTGGTTTCTTTCTTTGGCACCTCTTAAAACTACACCTACACCTTCTTTTTATGTCACATGGAAGGTGTGACTTATCTTTGTACATTTGCACCTCTTATATCTATATCTACACCTTCCTTTTATGTTCTACTACAAATACCAAAATGAAATTACAAATAGAGACATCCAATGATGCTCATCTCCTAAAGCCTTGGCCTTGCTCCTCATGGGTTGGGTTTGGCCTTTTTGGACTTGGGCTTCTTGGGCTTGGGCCTCATTTTTTGAAAAGACCAATAAGAAGAACTTTAGATGTTTTTGGCCCTTGTCCATTCCTCTTATTAATGAGGTCTTTATTTGCTTGTTGAGATGACCCTTCAAGTGTAGCATCCTTGGTCATCTTTATGTATTTTTTATTCTCATCAAGAGAAGTGTTGGCGGACGCCAAAATAAGCAGGGGGCTTTGATACCCACAACCAATCGAATGGATCATTGACCCAAATTGAAAAGAATGGTATGAGTTTCATCGAACTCGTAGTGAACATACCAAGACTTGTTACGATCTAGCCAACTAGTTAACAAGATTGACAAATGAAGGTCACCTACGCAGATATGAGGATAAGCCGACAAGAAAGACATGATCCTCTCGAAGGAAGGATACATCCACAGTCTATCGACTGTCAGCAGTGAACACGAAAATCCCATCTTGGGTGATTTTAACACTATCATAGGAGGGTTTGTAGTAGGAGGGGTTGATGTGTGTAGACTTTACATACTTGAATAATGTCTACCCAAAAGACTCTTACCCTTGCCCAACATTGATGCAATAGTAAACATCACATCGAAATGTGAGCTACTCAATTTTATTGATGCATATTCGAGTTACAACCAAATTTGAAAGCACCTATTGGATGAGGAGAAAACAATGTTTATGGCAGAAATGACCAGCTACTACTATGTGATGTCATTCAAACTGAAAAATGTTGGAGCCACTTATCAACATTTGATGTATAAAATTCTCCAGCCTATGTTGGGAAGGAACATGGAAGCATATGTAGATGACATGATGCTGACTTCTACCTCCACAATTAATCACAAGGACGATTTAGAAGAGTTGTTTGCCACCATTGCATAATACGAATTCAAGCTCAATCCAAAAAAAATGTGTTTTAAGACTAAGGGCGGGGAAGTTCTTGGGTTTCATCCTCATGGAGCGAGGAATCAAGACAAATCTAGAAATATGTGTTGTCATCATTAATACGAGAAGTCCAAACAATGTAAAAGAAGTACAACGAATAACTAGGAGAATGGCAACACTATCCCATTTCCTTTCCAAATACGGTGACAAATACTTCCCTTACTTATAGTGCCTTCAGAAGAAGGATCAATTGCATTGATAGAGGAGTGTGAGGATGCCTTTGTAAACCTAAAGGAATACCTTTCCAGCCCCAAGTTCTTGTGAAACCAAGGAAGTAGACATGGTTGCAACGATACATTATTGTGAGTGACTGTGCTATTATTTCAGCCTTAGTCCAAGAGAATGAAAGGGAGCAGAAGCATATGTACTTTGTGAACAAGGTATTGCAAAGACTACATACACAATAACAAAAGCTGGAGAAAACGACATTGGCAGTAGTAGTAACTGCCCACCACCTACGTCATTATTTCCAAAGCTACATTGTCATTGTAAGAACCAATATGCCCATTAAATATGTACTTTGAAAGTTAGATGTGGTTGGATAGATGATGAAGTGGTCCATCAAACTTTATGAGTATGACTTCATTACAGAGCTAACTCCACCTCCAAAGGAATCATATTCGACAACAACATGATGTGTATTGTCAGTGAATGTGTCGTCCAACCTCAAAGGTAGCGGTGCATGGATCATCTTAAAGGTCCTGCGAATTAGACGGTTTGATTCACAATCACATGTTAGACGCTCTGTTGTAGTTACATTTTACATGTTTATAATTTTTTGTCTAAACTTTACTACATTATATTTTTACATTTCCTGTTTCAATTCCAATTTCTCCCTTCTTAATTTGTGAATAAAACAATATTACATAATAGATTCAATTAATATGTTTTCTTTGGGATTCAACCTATTTTGACCTTATATTGCATTTGGGAAAAACTTAGTATTTTTGTTTGAAAAAATGAATGTGATTGAGCAATTACCAGTGACCTAGTCCTACGAAAGGTGATACCACATTAGATCGAGAATAAGTTATCCCTCAAATGTGTCGATTAGTACAAAATCAATTAAATACTCGATAAAGACGCATACAGGCTGAAAACTCTAGATGAAGGTCTCATCTCTCAGACTTGGAACACTTAATGCTTGCGCTTTTATTGTAGTTAAAGTTTATTACCTTATGCAACACTCTTTTCCTTGAGAATTTCCTATTCTCAAGGATTTTTAAGAAGGTCAATTGAAATTTCAATAGACATTTTGTATTTATATTTACAAGTCAAATTATTTTGCTTGAAGGACTCTAGCAAGACTAGAATCCAATATAGTACAATCTTAAACCGAACTAAAATTAATCATTCTACATGAACAACTCTAACACGATTGGAGTCAAACCTTAAATCGAACTAAGACTGACCATTATGCATAAACGACTTTAACACAATTAAATCAAACCTTAGACCAAATTAAGATTAACTAATCTACATAAATAGTTCAATCTCAGTTCGAATTAGATCTCGACCTATAAATACAAAAATCATCACTCAAAATCAACTAACATCGGATGTTTCTCATTTAAATTCAATTAAATTTTAATTGAAATGACAACTATTTAATAAATCATAAAAATAACTTATAATATATATATATATATATAACAAAATGTATTAACACTTTAATATAATCGGTTATATTGTTAATTTTTTTTAATATTTACTTTTTCTTTATTATAATAAAATAAATAATTAATATAATATTATTAAAAAAAAAAAAAATATATATATTTTCAATTGAATTTATTACAAACTTTTCAACTCAAATTTATTTAATTTCTCTAAATTCAGATAATCTCAAATATCATTTTTTCCACATACAAATATGTGGTAAATCTTGATTACACATTAGAATATGGGATTGGTTTTAGATAATACACAGGTTGGCACATAGTTCCAAGTGACAAATATCAGTAATTATTGTATTGCACGTAATTCAAAAGACAACATTTTCATTCCGGCAAGTAATTTATAATATTTGAGGTTCCAAATTTTCCATGACAAAATAATGATGAATTTTTATTGTCAATAATTTATAACTACACCCCATTGAAACACTTTTTTACTATTTTTCAAAGCACTTTATATATCTGCCCTATTTTCTGATTGATAAATACTATTTTAAAATATTGATTTTATTATATTTGAGGGGTTTAATTAGTCATGCTAACAAAATAGATACCTTTAATTAAAAAAAAAAATTAAAGTTGAGATCCTTCTACAACTCTCTTAATTTCTTGTATTAAAAAGTTTATTTTTATTTTCACTTATAAAAACTATAATTAATCGGTCAACACTTTCATTTCATGCCTACTTTAATGCATCAAACGTAATGGAAGTTGATGTAACCAAGCACTTCCGTCCAATTTTATACTCTTAAACTTCAATTAATTTCTTTAGTTCAATTATAATATTTTTTAATTAAAAACTGTAGTATATTATTGATAACATAATTTATTAAAAAAAACTTTTAAATAGTATTATTATTATTGAGACACTCTTTCAATATTTGATTTTTTCCGAAAATAACAATTACCAAAAAAGTACATCTCTTTGAAATCTACTTGCAGAAAAATTTTGTTTCTTAAACAGAAACTGATATCTAGGAACGAATTCTACACTTATTTTTTTTTTAAAAATTACATTTGATAAAAAGAAAATATTTATATAATATAATATTTACAACTATCACAAAATTCCTTTTTTTTTAAATTTTAGATATTATTTACAACCTTTTTGTATAAATATTACAAAAGCATAAATTATTTTGTTATATTTAGTGACATGAATCGTATAATATAAACCCAAAGTACCACGAAAAAAAGGTAACAAAAAACGAGTTCAAAAATGTCATTTTAAGAAAATTTAAACAATAGACTATCTTGAAGAACCAATAAAAATATGATTCATTAAATTAATCACACAAATTTCATTTCAGTTTAAATTAATATTATTTTATTCTCGTAAATTAAAAAACATAAATTAAATTTCAAATTATTATATTTATAAAAACTAATCAATTACACATACATTATTAATTTTATTTATTACTTTGACTTACTTCAAAATATAAAGTTTGGCAATGTTATTTTTTCATACATATTCCCCTTCCATCTCTTACTTGTTTAACCATCAATGGTCACATCACATCTCATAACTTATGAAGTATCCATCTTCTTATCCCCAAGGATATTCACACTGTATCATGAACACCATTTTTAAATCTAATGTCTTATTGCTATTTTGTGAAATCAAATTAGGTCTAATTATTAAGAAAAATATGGTTTTCAATATTTTTGCCTCAGTTCTTTTATTATTGAACTGGTATAGTTAATTGGGTATTTTAAGTTCAAAATAATAGTACAAGTTGGATAATAAATAGAGTTTACAAATTACAAAGACTTATTTCCTGTATAATCTCTAAAATATATACTTCTTTTCACCTTGTCTTTCTACAAACTAAATGATGATGATGATTATGATAATAATCATTGGGGAATTAAGTTAATTAATAGAATAGAAAGAAAAGGTGGGGGTGGAAGGACACGGTGATTCTATTATTTACACATTAAAACTAATTATTGATATACATGAATCTGTTATTTACAATTTCAACAGAGAAACAAATCCTTGGTAGTATCCACAATTTTGCATCATAGTCAAGCTAGTGAAGCTACTCCTTAAGCTTCTCTATCTCTCCAACCATTTTATATACACTGTTAATTAAGCCTCCACTGCCAAATCAAAGAATATTTCCATGCCTGAATTAAAAACCCAGAAGGAGATAAGCCAATTAAACATGTATAACAATGATACTAACAAAACTGGTACAAACACAATGCTTACACAATACTAATAAAAAAACAGAAGTGATAACAACAATAAGAACTTTGTTGTCTATTTCATGTTATTTTAATGTATCCTAGGTTGTTGCCCTATAAGCATTATGCTAATACAAGAGTTACAAATGATTGATTGTGTTGTAAACAATGCATACCAAGAAACTTTAAACAATGTATAAAGCAGATGGAAACAAAGTACCTTCAATTCAAATTCAACTCCATTTTCTTCAAAATGATTCTTCAAGCTTTCTGTCACTATTTACAAACATGAGTTGAGCCTCGGTGTTTAAGTGCTCCCTTCTATTATTTACAATCTCATGCTGAGTATTTGGTTTAAAGGTGTCACTGTTATTTACAAAGCTCACAGTTTCAGAAGGCATAACATGATTATCCCATTCAGTTCCTTCAATCCCACTTTTAAACTCAGAAAGAGCATCACCATCATCATCAGTCCTGGATGAAATCCTGCCATTTCCAGATGGCCGCAAACCATGATGTGACAGTTGGTCATCTCTTTTTCTATCTATAGAAGTCCTGTAACACAATCATAATTTTTCAATATTATAAGCAAGCTATCTACGATGGGGGAATAATAAAGCAAGTAAGAATCCAAAGAAAATTTAACATCAACAGACAAAGTGACAAATACAATATTTAGAAGCACAATGCTCAATACTAAGTCAAAAGAATACAGGAGAAAATCATTCCATTAATTTGTCATCAAACCTTGTCTGCTGTAAATTTGGAGACTGAAAATAGTCCACAATTGGAACCAAGTCTTTCGATCTAGCTTCAATCACGCATGTTGGAATCTTTTCAATCTCAAATTCGCCTTCCGAAGGAGCTTCTATGTTAGGCTCTTGCAACATTGAATGAAAATATATCTGGTTGGAAAAGAATTATGCATGTAAAAATCAACTAAAGGGCGTATCCTAAGAGACTAAAACCACAGTTTCTGGAATTAAAATGACATACCTCTGGTTTTGACCATAATGAAGTCTGAGCTTGATGCATTTGAAGTTCAGCTTCTGAAATATATAAATGATGCTTCTCCTCAAGAGAGGGATTAACTTTAATCACTCCATTCCTGATTTTCGGGGTAATGGTGTGCTCCTCCCCCATTTCCTCTGGATATATTTTTTTGGCATCGGACATTCCATTCTCACCATATATGTCTATGTTGTCTTCTCGCTCTCTTCGACTATGACATATATTCCATTTTTGCATAGCCTCAACTACTAATCTTGCATCATCCTGTGGAAGGGATTCATAAGCAGGAGCCAATCCAGAGACAACAGCTGAATCTTGACTGGTTAACATCCGCAGAGCATATTGTATCATAGAACCAGTGGGTGAAAAAACCAACAGTTGATACTTTGAATTGTTCCCTTCAGAACTTTTATACTTGCGAAAAGATGAAGCAATAGCCCCAGAAAGGGAAGTCTTCCTACCAGTTGCAGCAGCAGCAGCACCAGTTACGGTGCCCCTCCAGCCATTGGCTCCATTCCTGATCCGGCTTACCACAGAAAGAGTGATTGGAGGACCAGCCACAACCAAACTCTTTTGTTTAGGCTTTAGCATGGCTGAACTATGAGTCCATCCCGGGGGGTGATTAGCTGTAGTGCCTAATCCACTATTTTTTGTGGTAAAACTATCATCATCATAGGACTGAATATTTACATGTCCTCCTTGAGGATTTATGGCAAATAGATGGCTAGTGCCCCTCGAGGAACTAATCATAATCCACTTGCTGTCATCACTGAAACTGATATCTTGAATAACCTGAAAATCCCAATACATATTATTATAGGTCCATGCTGCTTGTGTAAATGAATTTTGATTAAGACACCGAAAATACATTAAACAAAAGGACAATCTATGCACTCACCGCATTTGTAAAGCCACGTTGCAGCTTATACAAATGAACATAAGGGCCAGTATCAGAAGCTGACAAATTGTCCTGTACAGGCATGATCTTGAAAACATTTATGTTATGACCCTGAATGGAAGCTGTCACTAAAATGGTACCACTAGGATCAAAGCTTAATGCTGAAATGGGACTCTTGTGGGCCCTAAATTGCGCAATAACATTTCTGGAGACAATATCTTTAACAATAACCTGAATGAAAACAAAAACAAAGTTACCCTACATTAAAGACAGAACAAAATGCTACAGCAGCAACCATAACAGTACTCTCAACCTGATAAGTAAAACAACAAGTAAACCTCAAAAATATTTGCAAAGACATCTATTTTAAGAAAGACATTAATATTTTCAAAACAAGATTTGTACGAACAATGCTGGAAGAAAAAGAATATAATCCTAGTAACAATATAATATTTTTTAATCTATGTACCATCTGTAAGCCAACATATATATATTCAAGTAAACACAAAATCAAGAACAGCATTTCACCATTCCAATGTTATCTGCATCTGTTGAATGACTATTAATGGTTCCAATGCCCTTAGAGCTAGAATTTACAGATTGTAATGAACCATTGGTATCAGAGCAGTATCTGGAAAGTTTCTTATACCCCATGTCTCCGAGGGATACAATACCAGTAGCAATATGCTTGCTGGACTCTTTGGCATAGTGTGCAATCAAACTCCCATTAGAAGAAAAACCAGAAAAACTTGCAGAAGGTATCAAATGTTGTGCACTGACATGTCCTGAATTGGAGACAGCAACTGGACTTCCACTATAAGCCAGCCATCTTGGTCCCACCGCAAGTGGTCCATAACCTATGCCTCCAGAACCAGAGACACTCATGACTATAGGATTGGTATGTAAAATATATGCCCTTATTAATGTGGTGGCATCGAAACAGTGAATCTGCAAAAGAATGATTCCATCAAATATTCCAGCAAAATACATTCTAAAGTTGATTAGTATAGAATATATATTAGAAAGTATACCTGAGTGGACTGAGAAATAGCAACTACTCGGGGACTGCACCTCACAGAATAAACAACAGATCTAAACTTCAGCACATGAACATATGATTGGGATTTCATAGAATAAAACCTAACGGTAGTTGGCAGGTAGTTTCCATTCATTTGGTCATGTGAGTTTAAAGTGCTCCCATTATTAGGAGTGACCAACCCATCCTGAACATTGCTCCCTCCTACAAAGAACCCATCAGTACAAACAACCAACAGCTGGCGACTGTTACTGTAATTGTCTTCAGATCTTTTGGATGCAATTGGATTAGGTACCATTTGCATAAAAGAAACAGGACCATCATGTCTGGATACAAGGTCACGGACATTATTTGATTCATCGACATGCCAAACCTGGAAGCCAGATCGATATCCTAGAAGAAGTACTTTCTGACTAACTTCTCCCTCACCCTCTAACTTGTCAAACCCGGCCCAGATAACCTATATAAATTTATGATTGAAATAAGTCACCAGGTCTACACAAAATATAAAAAAATATAAATGAAATAAAGTATCTATTATTCAGTAGAAGAAAGGAAACTAAAAGAAATATAAAATACCAACAACATATCAGATTCAGCACTGCAAAGAAAAAATGAAATTTAAGAACTTGACAGGGATTTGAGTATTTAAAAGCAATTCTCTGGACATTCATACAAAGACTTAAGGTATTCAAATTTACTGTCCCCTTAAATCAAATCACAACTAGATGAACAAATTCATGAAACAACCTGATTATCTCCAAAAAGCACATAGCTAGACATATAATTTATCTGTTCACACACCCAGTAAAAACAGATTAGATCACTTTTTCATACAAAGAAGTCTATTAAGTCCATTATCATGAAAGAGCCAAATAAAAGAATTACATCGTTAAAAATGGTTATAACTTTCAAATTTTAGCTTCGTATCAGTTGAAAGTGTCCATAAAATCAAATGTAAAAACTCTAAATCCCTTCTACCTCACATGAATTCCTAACCGTGCAATCCATAACACTATGCAATGTGACACACTCCTGCTTATATCCAATAAATGACATCATTTCTTACTACACAGGATGCTTAAATCCAAATAGTGTCCACGTTTGTAGCCAAAATTAGTAAAACTATAAATAACTTCTCATATCAAACTATCAAAGAGAGCAAGACAAGTGTTAAACAGAAGATTAGCATAATCATGAAATAGAAACCTAAAAATGCCAAACCACCAATTTCCTGATATTAAAGTGTCAAGACACCTGCAAATTAAAATTGCAAGGATGCATTCACTACTTTACCAGATAGTGGTTGATCGTAGTCAAAGTAAAGTATAACACTAAGCAAACTTAAGGAACAATATCAGGTGTTCAAACCCATTCTATAGAGGTGTTTACCCAGCCATAACTTCCGACATAAGGGTTACACATGTGCCTATGGAATTGTATACTCTTTCAGAGACAAAATAATGTATAGTCCACTTCTAAATATTAGCATTCAAAACATTCCATTCAACAAAGCATCCTTTCAAAACAAACAATAAAAAACAAAATAAGAACTTCACAAATAGGAAGCCACTAATTGCACCAAGCAAGAGCTCTCGGTAGGCTAACATGACCAAGCAATGGCATTCTTATCCCCAAATCACACATTGATTGAATCAATAAACATGACCCCAAATAAAAAGCACAATACCTTTTTATTAAACCTTGCACGCGACAATTCAAAGTATAGAATTTTGAACTATGTAATAATGACTGAGTATGAACAAGCAGCGGCAATGACACCAGATTCGCATGTTAAACCTATACTTTAAAATTAGAAGAAATATAGACCATTCAGATACAAAATCAAGGTTTATCTCTATCACAAAAAACAAGGAGTTTTTTAAACAATCAATGAATCTAAACCTGCCCTCTAATATTAGAAGTCATTTAAACCATTCAGAAACATGATCAAGTAATTAAACAATTATACATAAACCAAAAATAAACACCCTATAAATGCAAACTGACCACCACCTTTACAATTTAAATCAATACAAAACACTAGTTCACCGCGATGACCAATCGAGCAACTAGTCCCAAATCACCAATAAAAAAACTGATACATACCTGATCATGGTCGGGGAGATCATCCCTCTCCACAACGGATGAAGCTACAACAGATGCAGCAGAACGCGCAACAGTGGAAGCACCAGAGGAAACAATCCTTAAGTAGCTAGAAAGAGCACGAAAAGAACTAGGAATGAAGCCGCTGGTTTTGCCACCACCATTACCCTGATGAAGAAGCTGTTGCTTCTGTGCATCATTCCTCATCCCCATCACCAAAAACACCAAAATAGATCCTAACCACAACACAAAAATCAACGATTCCCCAAATTCACCTTCAATCATAACCCCAACTTCCCTCCCCGTTCTTCACCCTCTCCCACCATCCACAACCACAGCAAATCTTCAATCACGCCGACCGAAAAGTACAACCACCCCAAATAAAATTAAAATCTTTTTTTTTCTGGGTTCTGCTCCAAAACACCAAAAACGACAAAGAAGACAAAAAAGTTGGGATTTTTCTTTTCCTTCAAACCACAATCAGTTATTATTTTTGTTATTATTATTATTCCCCATAATAAATGAAAAAGAATAAAGGATTCAACTAATTACACAGAATAAAATAAAAATGAAACTTCACGGTTTTATAAAATGCTAGATATGATTGATCAGATAGGATTAAGGAAAAGGGTGTTCCAAAAACCAGCGGATAACCAGGGAAGAAGAGATCCGATGAGAGGGAAAATCAAAAGCTAGAGAGAGAATAACTGTAGAGAGGAAGAAGAAGGAAGATAGAGATGGAGAGAGAGAGAGAGAGAGAGAGAGAGAGAGAGAGAACGGAATTGATTATTGGATAACAAAGGAAGGAAGAAGCAAAACCAAATTGTGGAAAAGAAAAAAAAAAAGAAAAAAGAGTCTATGCTCACGTCTCTTGTGTTTCTCTCTCCAAAAGGGTTTTATTAATTTTTTCAAAGTTGTTTCTTCTTTTCGTGTGTTTGTTGTTGGTTGTGTTGTGTTGGAATTCAAAGCTGTTCCTTCCAACCAGTTCAACAAGAAACTAACCTCTTCTCCTTCAAAGTTATCTCTCTCCCACGTCTCCAGCAGTATCCAGTATCCAACGCTGTCAAACAGTTTTTCTTCTTCTTTTCACCTTCTCTCTAATTAATCATTAATTAAATAAGTTTGTGGGATTAAAATGATTGAAGAATTAAATTAAGGGGTGACTGTCCCAGTTCCCATTATGCCTTTTAACACTTTCCAACTAAGCACCTTCATAATGAATCATACTATTCCTAATTACTACTGCTTCCTAAAATATTGCTAACTTCTCCCATAATCTTACTCTTTTTCCTAGCTCACATTTTTCTCCATAAAAACCCTTCATACAATATCTTCACACTTTTATTTTTTTATATATTACTATTATGGTTAAAAAAACATTACAAATTACTGAATTTTTAAAATAGTTATTATAAAAAAAACTACAATTTTACTTTTACATCATTAAAGGTATTGATTAAATATGTTTCTTATTATACATTTAACAAACAAATTTACAATGTTAAGAAAGAAAAAAGATATTAATAAAATTTTATTTTATTATAAATATTTATAAAATTTAAAGTTTTGGTTAGGAATAAAAGTTAATTTTACTTTATATGATAAATAAAGAAAAATATATTTAACCTTCTATATTTTAAGTTCTGCCATGCGTTTGATCATTTCACATTTTATATAAATTTGAATATTATTTTTAATGCGCGGTTAATATAAAGATTTTTATATAGATTATCACTATAAATTATAGTAGATATAATAAGTTTTATAGAATTTATTCTAAGCTCATAGTTTTATAATATTTGATTATAATCATGTATGTAAGATAAAGATGCCATCGTAAAAAATGCTTTAACAAACCTATTTAAATTGATATTGTTTTAAAATAATGACTAATTGCATTAAGATTATCAATATATTTAAGTTAATGAGACATTGAAAAAATAATTAAAGTGTATAATTTAAATGAAATTATTCAGTTTTATAATAAAAATAAGTTTGAAGTATCAATATTTTAAAATTTAAGAGGATAAATAATTTTAATAATTTTTAATCTATTTCAACGAGCTAAATACTTATATATATATATATATATATATATATATATATATATATATATATATATACATTCTGAAAACATGTGTTTTTATTCCAATTTATTTATTATGTTTTATTCAAAGTAGTTTAAGTAAATAACATTAATAACGATGATTATATAAAAATAAATAATTTATATTATACTGTAATGTTGAAAAATGTAAATGAATTATAATATGCCATGTTTTGAAATGTTTCCCAAATTTCAGATTTGGATAATTTTTTTATTTTAAAACATAATAAGAAAAAAATAAGAATATAAATTAAGCACAACTTTTTCAGCGCATGCATCGCTCTCTCTTAATATGTAAAAAGAAGATACATAATTAGCAACACATATATATTAAATACTTTATAAATTCATATTATTTATATTTTTGAATTATATAATGTCATATATTAATACCTATATTATTTTTTTCTCTCTCATTCATTATGAAAGGTAATAATTTTCTATTTGTTCACTTTACAGTTTCCAAATAATCTCTACTATTACTTGAAGCACTTTTACTTTATTGGTTGGTGCTACTTAGAAACAAAAAAACAATGCATTCAGGGTAAAAAGTGAAAAGGTACCATTAACTTTTAACATTATGAGATGTTTCCTCGGAGAAATAATAATAATAATAAATGCAAGTTGAAATTAGTCAAACATTGGTGGTTTAATGATTGTATGAAACTCGTGAGCTAGGAGGGTGACCAAATATTTTGCATTTTAATTTTTTTAAAAATAAATAAACAATGACTACTATTACTCAATTATGGTACCAAAAATCAAAATTGCACTTTTCCAACGACTTTACTTTCTTTTCTTCCTTTAAAGGGTTGAAAGAGATGAAGCATGATCAAAGAGAATGAAAAGGGAAATTAAGATACCCAAAATGGTGCACAAAGCTTCCTTAAGTTACTATGGATGTGTTTCCCCTCATGTTTATTGTCTCCATTTGGTTATTTTCTTTGTAACTTTCTTATGGAAAATATTATGAAGAGTTTGGTTCTCAAGAAATGTGGGACCAAAAAATTTAGGCCACTCAAATAGGGGAATGGTCCATCTTTACCTACAAATCATTGGTCATTCTTTTAGTATCAAACAGATTTTGTGATCCTTTTCTCAGCTCATATGTGACATGCAAAGCTCCAAACAAAAACACAACTCCCAAAATATCCATTTCCATTCTTTTCAACTCATATCTAATGTGTACCTATACTACTTCCATCAATTGCCAAAACCATAGAACAACAAGCCCACACAAAACTAGGAAAATTATAAACTATGCTATCATCACATGCATAATTCAAATCAAAACTTTTCATATTTGTTACTATTTCAATATTTGAAAAGATTGAAAGTAATAAATGGTATCTCCAATTTCTACAAATTTAGTAAGTTGTTTGATGGATATTTTAGATTTAAAAGTTCACTTCTTAATATAGTATTAGAGTTATTTAGAATTTATTTTAGTGAAAATTTATTAGACTTATCATGTCATCTGCTATTGAGAGAATCATCCATATATATATAGTCTCACGTATGAGTTGAAAGATTTCGATATGAGAAAAATGTTGAAGATCCTAAATCAACTATAAATAAAAATATTTCATAATATATAAATAGATATAAATAAAAATATTTTATAATATATAAGTAGATGAAAACCTTATCTTATAAACTGATTTTTATAATATCAGTTTAGATGTCAAGTTGAGGTGTCATCCTATCTAAGATGTCAAGTTACATAGTGATGACTAACATGAACATTTTTATAAAAAAAAAACTGATTTTATAAAATTGAGTAAAACATAAAATCTAATTTTTATTTTTTTAATCAAAATTTCAACTAAATTAGTGAAGTAATAAAAGATTCTATTAAATGTTATCAAAATATAAAACTATATTTATTGAAAAGGGTGAAGAATATTTTATCTAAGTTTTGTGATGTATACCATTATAATAAAACTCAGAATTTTTGTCTTCTTGATAATTGTTTTGGTTTGAATCTATTCCAATACTTGAAATTTTGAAAATGAGATTTAAACCTAAAAGAATATATACTCATTGATAGCAAAGGTTGGACAATGAGGTGTTTGCAAGGGTCGCTAATGGTAACCTAATGCAACAAGAAACCTCAAAGCTAACCTCACTTTTTCATCAAGTCAATGAGAATGTTTCATTTCACAAGGAAAACTTTAAAACGTGCTTCTAAAGTTATTTTAGGATTTTTTTTTTAGTTTAATTCTAGTGAAATAATTATTTATTCTCGTAAATTCTTTCAAAAAATGATAAAACACAAGTAATTACTTGACCAGATTAAATTAAACTAAATACACAATTAGTATGTAACTTATTTTATTCATCTATTAGTTTGTCTAGTCAAAATAAAAAACATTTAATATGCATTGCAGTACTTTTTCATGGATTACTTAAAAAATCACTTTTAATATTAAACTGTTATTTTAATTCTAACAAAAACATACTAACTTTAATAAAATAAAATAAAATAAATTGAAAAATATAAAATCATATTAAAAATATGTGTCTACGAAATAAATAAAAAAATACTATTTTAAAATAATAGTTTAAATTTAATAAACTAGTTTATCATTTTTGGTAAAAAATTGACTTTCATTTACGTTATCGACAAATTCTTTAAAACAATTTTAACAAAATGGTGCTTATTTAAGCATTTTATATTTATCTCCTTAAAAAGTTAATTTAAGAGATCTATATTGTGAGTCAACAAAGGAAAAGTAAAAGGGAAGAAAAGCTGTACCACAAATGCAGATTTTTATTGAAGAATTAAGAATTTATTAGATGAAAATAAATGTTTTGGTTTTTGGTCTAAGGATAAAAAAAGTAATGGCGTCATACAAGATACACAATCACAACACCATTATTACTTTTTTAATATAGTTTTTTTAATTATTTATTTAAGAACCGATTTTGAACTACTTTTTCTATTATATAAAAACTTAAAATTTGTTTGGTTAATCAAATATAAATCATTTCGAGAAGAGAAGTTGGTGTTTGGTGTTGTTTGATAAATTTCTCTGTGTTGCTTATTTATTTTATTTTAATTAAATAGTGTTTTTATAATACCTAAACTCTGCAGAACACTTTTTCTTGTTGCAATCTTCTCGTCTTCCTGGTCTTTCGGCTGGATCTCCTTTGGTCTGGACACGATGGGGGGAGTACCTGCGAGGACACTCTGACGATCAAGTCAGACCGAGAGCTAGGTACCAGAAGAGTAGGGAGTGAATAGTTACCTTGGGTGTTGTGCCTCTTCTGCTATTTATACTGCTCTAGATGGGCTATGGCTGCTATGGGCCTGCTTTAGGGTCCAAACGAATGCTCAATTGTGCCTTAACCGTGCTTATCATTTAAGTTGACTTGTTTATACCTAATTACGTGTTTAGTTTTGCATCTTGTCGTCTAGTCGGCTTTGTCGTCTGGTCGGCCTTTCGGCCACCCGGTAGTACATATGCCCCCCAGGCTCGAGTGAGTTGGTTTGAACGTAACGTAGAGTCGAATTGCCGTGAGTCTTCGCAGGCCGAGAGGTTTTGCTAACGTACCCTCAGCAGGGACTCACTTGGGTGTTCTTCCTTGGCCGAGAGGTTTTTCCGAACTCTCTTGGCCGAGAGGTTTTCTTTCAAACTCTCTTGGCCGAGAGGTTTTCTTTCATATTCTCAGCAGGGATTCACTTGGGTGAATTCTTCTTTGGCCGAGAGGTTTTCTTTGAAACTCTCTTGGCCGAGAGGTTTTTTATCGCACTCTCGGCAGGGATTCACTTGGGTGAATTCTTCCTTGGCCGAGAGGTTTTTCTAATGCACTCTCGGTAGGGACTCACTTGGGTGAATTCTTCCTTAGCCGAGAGGTTTTCTTTCAAAATCTCTTGTCTGAGAGGTTTTTAATCGCACTCTCGGCTGGGATTCACTTGGGTGAATTCTTCCTTGTTTCATGACTGCTCAATTGCTGGATGTCGAGTGCGGTGACTTGTACTCGAGGCGCGTGGACCTGTAGCAGTGAGAGTCATACGCTAGGTGTAATCTGATCCGTTCGTTGGATGTTGATCCAATGTTGATATTCATTTTGACGGTTCGCATTCCCATCTTCTTTGCCTATAAATAGGAGTAGTGGTGGGCTTCGATTTCTTCGCGTGAACCGTGTATTAGCTCCGAGAGTCCGATTGCCGAGTTATATCCTTGCATTCTATATACATTGATTGAGGAGTTTTCTAGAGGTAACGATGTCTTCGCTTTCGGCTACCACCTCATTTTCATCTGTGTCTGGGGGTCCGAATAGGGAGAGGCCATTGGCGGATGATGCCCTTATGAGAGATGCCGAGAGTGCCGAAGGTTCCTCTCAGGCTGTCGGTCCTCTAAGTCGGGAGAGTGCAAAACCTGCAGTGTCTCTATCGCTAAGTGGGTATGCAGGGGAGGAAACCCGAGAGGCCGAGTACATATGGGTGCATAATAGTGTTCGTGAGGTTTTTTCTGACTTCACCAAGGTTTCCTTACTTCAGGATTTTGTAGATAGTGTAGATATTGTGTTAGAGGGTGTGCCTAGTGGTGCTTTCGCTCTTCGCAAGTGTCGAGAATTCGAGACAGTCTGTTTGGGTAGAGGGGAGGGGCATAAAGACTTTTTCTATTTTTACTCTTGTCTATTTTCGGACATCCATGTCCGCTTTCCTCTTGATGTCTTTACGATGGAGGTGTTGCGTGTCTTAAACATAGCGCCTACGGAACTGCATCCGAATAGCTGGGCTGCCATCCAGGCTTTTCGGTTGTTGTGTGACGTGTTGAGTCTTAGGGCAACCGCTAGGTCTTTTTTGCACTTTTTTGGTACTAGGCCAGGTGACCGGATAGGTTGGTTGTCCCTTGTCGGTCAAGCGAAGAATAGCTTATTCGCTCCTTACACGACCTCTTATAAGAACTTTAAGACAGGATTCTTTAAAGTTGTCATTGAGCAGGGAGGACAACAATTTTTCTTTAACGGCGAGACACCCAGGTTTCCTTTTTATTGGACGAAGGATCCGGCGCGCTTCAGTGTATGGTTGAGGTCCCTGATGACCGATGACGACCTGGAAGTGTTATCGGTGTTGGACAAACTTCCTCGAAAGATTCCAACCCGGTCCCTCGTCCGTGCCTACTTATCTTCTAATAGATGTGTCGATGTTGACGGTATGTGATTTTACTCGTCTTGTCGTTTGTTTTACTATGACTAATTTGCTTTCATCTTATTCAGGTATAATGGCAAGTCTGGTGCTGCCAGGTGGGAAGAAGGACTACTTTCGAGAGCTTCGCTTGAAGCGACAAAGCACAAATGGCCACGAGGGGGGACGTGCCGGGAGGGTCGGTTACACCGAATGCCGAGGCTGCTATTCCAATCATTGTGGTGCCTACTTCCGAGACCAATCGTCCCACTAATCCAAAGAAAAGGAAGGAGGATCATGGGAGAGATCGCGGCAAGTCTTCTCGGCACCATGGGGAACGCTCTTCGTCGGGAAGATCTCCCAAGAGGGGCCGATTGCCCGGGGGCCGGGTTCAAGTGGGCCTGACTTCCTTGGGCACGAGCTGAATGTGGCCGAGAAGGTGAACATCATGCTGAATCCTTACCAGCAAGATGCGTATCTGTCGGCACGCCCTTCTCAAGTGCATGATGCCTTCATGGAGTTATGCTCTAGGACCTTAGTTATCGGCAAGCGAATGGCATCTGATTTGATGAAGAGGGACAAGAATGCTGCCGAGGTGGAGGGACTCCGAGCTAAGTTGGATGAGTCGGCAGCTAACTGTTGAACCCAGTGGTGTTCAATGTTTTGAAGAATCCAAATCCTTTGAAGGATGATGAAGCCTCTGCTTTGCTTGATGCTGTTGTGCTGGTTTTAGCTTTGTTCTGGGGTAGTTCAATGTTGTAATCAACACTTAGATTAAATCTCAAAGCAATTAGCATCTCAATTTTATCAAAGCAAAATGATTTTCAAACTAAGTTGAAACAACCGATTGTTTTGTCGAAAAAACCGATTGTTTACACTTAGGTGTTTTGAGAAAGTTTGAAAACTGTTTTTGAATGGTGTATTTTGTTAAGTAACAAAACAACCAATTGATTCGAGGAAACAATCGATTGTTTGTTTTAAAACCATAACAGAAAAACTGTTTTCTTTGACTGAGCTTTAAATGCTTTAACTGAATATGCTCCAGTCATTAAATGCTTTGACCAATCAACTTTAAATGCAATTAAGAGTTTGTTAAGATTTGATAACAAACTATATTCTTAGATATATTCTGAAAAACTGTTTTAATGTTTTAAGAATCTTGAAACAAAGTTTTCATCTAAGAGTTTTTAAAAGAGTTATGAGATTGCAAAAGAGTTGAGAGATTGATCAAGGTGCTGAATAGGATTCTGCTTGTATTGATTTCAGATTCCCATCTGTAACAAGTGTAATCTTTGTAAACTGCTGAACAATTTGTTTGTGTGTGTTGCTGAGATTGGCTGTGTGTTCTTGAGGTGTTCAAGATCAGCAATCTTAGTGTTGGCCAAGGAGAGTGTGTTTCTTGAGGTGTTCAAGGTCATTCTCTTGGTTGTGGTGTAAGTGATCAAGGTGTGGTTGCTTAGTGGTTATCCTCAGGGTTTCTAAGAAGACTGGATGTAGCTCTAGTTTTGAGTGAACCAGTATAAACAACTGTGTACAATCTCTCTATCCCTATCTCTTTAAATTCAGTTTGTTTGTTGTTTGTTGGTATAAACAACCGATTGTTTCGAAGAAACAACCGTTTGTTTTTTCTGGTATTACAGTTTTGCTTGTTGTTTTGGCTAACTGAATTGCTGAATCAATTGGTTTATGAAATAAGTTCATTCTAGCTTTGAAAAGTTTGCGAAAACCCCTTTAAACAATTCACCCCCCTCTAGTTTAAAGCCATCTTTTCTAACAATTGATTAAGAGCTTGGTTCTTGAAAGTTATTCAAGTTGATCCTAAAATCTTTCAAAATGGCTGATAGACTACCGTTTGGGGAAGGTGCCTCAATAAACAGACCACCCTTGTTTTGTGGTTTGAATTACCAGTTTTGGAAAGTTAGAATGAAAATATTTATGAAATCTCTTGACAAAGGAATTTGGGATGCAATTGAAAATGGCCCTTTTATCCCAACGTTTGAAAAAGATGGTTCTGTCATTGAGAAGCCATGGTCTCAATGGACTGAAGCAGAAAGTAGAAAGGCCAAATTCGATTGCATTGCCAAAAATATTATAACCTCTGCTTTAAATTTTGATGAGTTTTTCAGGGTCTCACAATGCAAATCATCAAAAGAAATGTGGGATGCTTTGGAAGTCACTCATGAAGGAACAAATGAGGTGAAAAGAGCTAGAAAGCATGCTCTCATCCAAGAGTATGAGATGTTTAGAATGCTGAAAGGTGAAACCATAGCTGAAGTGCAGAAAAGGTTTACACACATCATCAATCACCTTATGAGCCTTGACAAGACGTTTGATAAAGAGGAGCTGAACATCAAGATCTTAAAATGTCTCGATAGAGCATGGCAACCAAAGGTAACTGCTATTTCCGAATCTAAAGATTTAACATCATTAAGTGTTGCCTCTTTGTTTGGAAAGCTTAGGGAACATGAGCTAGAGATGAATAGACTCAATGTTCAAGAAAGTGAAGATAAGCACACAAGGAGCATAGCCTTGAAAGCATCCAAACATAAGGGAAAGCAAGATTCAAGTGATGATAGTGATGAGGAAAATCTAAGTTTGCTATCAAGAAAATTCAGCAAATTCCTCAAGAGAAACCGCAACAAAGACAACAACAAGGATAGGTATGGAAACAAGAAACCCAATGAATTTAATTCAAATAACTATACTTGTTTTGGTTGTGGTGAGCAAGGTCACATAAAGGCTGATTGTCCCAACAAAAGCAAAGAGAAAAAGACAAGCTACAAGGAGAAGAAAGGCAAGACAAAAAGAGCCTACATTGCTTGGGATGAAAATGAAGTATCATCATCAAGCTCTTCATCAAGTGAAGATGAAAAAGCCAACATATGCTTAGTTGCTGAGGATGATGATGATGATTCTTGCAGTTCAAGTGAGGTTAGTTCATGTGCTTTCTTAAATGAACAAAACTATAGTGAATTGCTTGAAGCTTTTCAAGAAACTCATGATGAAGCTAATAGATTGGTTCTTTCAAACAACCGATTGAAAGATCTTAACAATGGGCTTGAAAAGAAAGTTAAATCACTTGAAGAGGAACTGAGAAAAGCAAAAAGTGATTTTGAAAAACTGGAAAAAGATTTCAAAAATGCCTTTTGCAAGTGTGATACTCTCAATTGCACAAATTATGAAAATCTTGAGAAAAAGATTCACTATCTTGTTGAAACTGTGGACAAGCTTTCAAAAGGAAAGTCAAACTTTGAGAATGTCCTAGCATCTCAAAGCTGTGTTTTTGGAAAGGCTGGTTTAGGCTTCAATCCACAGAACAAGCAAGATAGTTTTTCAATTTTTTTTTGAGAAAATCAGAAAAACAACCTATTGTTAAGACGAAACAACCGGTTGTTACATGCTTTTACTGCATGAAGAAAGGCCACTCTGTTAGATTCTGCAAAATTAGAAAATATTATGTTCCTAAAGGTTTTATGAAATGGATTCCTAAGGGATGTGATGTTTCTAACAGCAAAAAGAAAAGCCAAATGGACCCAAATTTGTAAGGAGACCAAATCTTGCAACTTGTATTTGATTATGCAGGAAAAATGAAGAGAAAAAGGAAGAATTGAGCCATCTGATCAAGCTGTTGAAGAAAAAGACAGTCATTGAAGCTGAATCAATGATATGCAAAAGGTCAAAACAGTGAAAAGAAGTTTTCTTGATCAACAAGCAATTGGCTCATTGAAGAAACAACACAAGGATAAGACCTTCCTTTTATTTGTTCTCAATTTCTGTTTCAAAGTTCTTTCTTATGATTAATTGTCTTTCAATCAATGTCATGTGCCTTAATCTGTTTCTGTTTATGGTTAAAAATTGAAAAATCAAGTTTTTAACTGTTGCAGAAAAACAACCGATTGTTTCTTCGAAACAACTGATTGTTTTGAGTCAGACAACACTGTGTAGAAATTGATTTAACTGATTTTTAAATTTCTAGCCGTTGCAGATATTTTTCAAAGGGAGAATCTTGGTCAAAGGATCTGTGTTGAAAGCTGACCACGTTCAGAAAGGTTTTACAACAGTCATAAAGGAATATATTCTAAAATCTTGGAAATTCAAGAGCCTTAATGACTAGTCAAAGATCACATGTGAAGACCATGTGATTTTCAGCTTTTTCTGACATTTTCAGTGCAGAACAGAGTCAAGTCCTCTCTCTGAAAATCAGGTACCCATTGAATGAAATTAAATTCAAATTGATTCTCTTTCTACTATAAAATCAGGTGCAGATTTCTATCATCAAGAACAACCAATTGCAACATCTCTTGCAACATCTCTTGCACCATCTCTTGCACCATCTCTTGCAAATTTCTGAGAAGTGAGTGTTCATCACTGCTGTCATGTAATCAACCCCTCCCACCTCTAAAAGAGTCAAAACCAGAGCTGTAAGGTCTGGAGGAAGGCTTGAAAGCTGGTTTTCTGGTGACACCGATCTCATTGAGAAGTATAGATATGAAACAAGTGTCAAGAAGATAAACAACCCCAAGGTTGTGTGCTTTGACTGGCTGAAAAGTCAAAAACTTGACAATGTGAGGAAGCTTCTCAAAGACCAGTCACTCAGAAAGTTTCTGGAGCTCAAAGGGAACATATATCCAGATTTGGTGAGAGTTTTCTACACCAACTTGAAGTTTGAGGGAAACAACTTGGTCTCTCATGTGAAAGGCGTGGAGATGGAGATAACCCATGAGGTTTGGGCTGCTGTAGCTGGGCTTAAGTTCTCTGGATTAAGAATCAACAAAGGAAACCTTGGTGTGGTAGAAGATTTCAACAAAATCCAGTTCTACAAAAGTTGCTTGAAGAACAAACAATCTCAAGTTAGCACTTGCTCGGTTGGAGGCTTGAGGATTGATGAGAGACTGCTTGCTCTCATTGTAACTTGGATCCTAACTCCAAGGGGGAGTAATCACTCAGTGTTGACTGAAGAAGATCTAGTTTACATCTTCTGTATCACCAAGAAAGTGAAGATCAATTGGATTCACATAATCAAGGAACATATGCAAAAAACCATGAGGTTAGGCGATTATCACTATCCCTATGCTGTTTTAATATCTAAGTTTCTACACTATTTTGAAGTTAATCTTGAAGATGAAACTTTTGAGTTGGTCAAGTCAACTCAAGAGTTGAACAATGGATCACTCAGCAAGATGGGCTTCACAAAAATAGGTGGAAAATGGTTAAGTAAGGATGGTGATCATGGTGCCTCATCAAGTGGTGCTGCTCACCTTGAACAAGATGAACCTGCTGACATGGATGTTCAACATGAAGATCCAGCTGAAGATTTTCAAGATGCAGGACCTAGTGCTGATGCTGAACATCAAGGAGAAAGAATGCAAACCATGTCTCCTTTTGAAAGACTCATGGTGAATAGGCTAGATACCTTTGCTGAAAATCAAAGGAGCCTTCATGATCTATGTGGTAGCAACTTTCAGAGGATAGATACAAGGTTTGACAACATGGATGCAAGGTTTATGACTCTGGACGAATAGATTGAAGCTGTCCAGAATCAAATCTTTGATCTTCAGTTTGCTGATGAAGAAGACTGAGAGAAAAACAACCGATTGGCCATCGAAACTATCGATTGTTTTTGGCTGTTCTCTTTTCTGGTTTTAAAATTTCTTTCCTTCTGCTGTTGCTGTTTTATTCTGATGTAATTGGAACAATGTTTTATTTTATCTCTTATATTTGTCTTTTGTCTATTTGTGAAGACAAATAGGGGGAGATATATGTTGTGTTTGTGTTTCCAATTTGTTTTAAGTTTCTGTTTTTCATATTGTTAAAAACAGGTTGAGTGATGTTATTTGGTTCTGATATTGAATGTTTAAGCTTTAATTGTTAATCTGTATACTAACAGAATATCAGAAGTTCAATGTAATACTCAAAGTTCTTTTGCAGGAATTGCTTCAGATTTAATCAAAGAACAACACAAGCATCAGGGATTTGTCTTCATCAAATAGGGGGAGATTGTTGAACCAAGTGGTGTTCAATGTTTTGAAGAATCCAAATCCTTTGAAGGATGATGAAGTCTCTGCTTTGCTTGATGCTGCTGTGCTGGTTTTAGCTTTGTTCTGGGGTAGTTCAATGTTGTAATCAACACTTAGATTAAATCTCAAAGCAATTAGCATCTCAATTTTATCAAAGCAAAATGATTTTCAAACTAAGTTGAAACAACCGATTGTTTTGTCGAAACAACCGATTGTTTACAGTTAGGTGTTTTGAGAAAGTTTGAAAATTGTTTTTGAATGGTGTATTTTGTTAAGTAACAAAACAACCAATTGATTCGAGGAAACAATCGATTGTTTGTTTTAAAACCATAACAGAAAAACTGTTTTCTTTGGCTGAGCTTTAAATGCTTTAACTGAATACGCTCCAGTCATTAAATGCTTTGACCAATCAACTTTAAATGCAATTAAGAGTTTGTTAAGATTTGATAACAAACTATATTCTTAGATATATTCTGAAAAACTGTTTTAATGTTTTAAGAATCTTGAAACAAAGTTTTCATCTAAGAGTTTTTAAAAGAGTTATGAGATTGCAAAAGAGTTGAGAGATTGATCAAGGTGCTGAATAGGATTCTGCTTGTATTGATTTCAGATTCCCATCTGTAACAAGTGTAATATTTGTAAACTGCTGAACAATTCGTTTGTGTGTGTTGCTGAGATTGACTGTGTGTTCTTGAGGTGTTCAAGATCAGCAATCTTAGTGTTGGCCAAGGAGAGTGTGTTTCTTGAGGTGTTCAAGGTCATTCTCTTGGTTGTGGTGTAAGTGATCAAGGTGTGGTTGCTTAGTGGTTATCCTCAGGGTTTCTAAGAAGACTGGATGTAGCTCTAGTTTTGAGTGAACCAGTATAAACAACTGTGTACAATCTCTCTATCCCTATCTCTTTAAATTCAGTTTGTTTGTTGTTTGCTGGTATAAACAACCGAGAAACAACCGATTGTTTTTTCTGGTATTACAATTTTGCTTGCTGTTTTGGCTAACTGAATTGCTGAATCAATTGGTTTATGAAATAAGTTCATTCTAGCTTTGAAAAGTTTGCGAAAACCCCTTTAAACAATTCACCCTCCCTCTAGTTTAAAGCCATCTTTTCTAACACTAACTTGCAAACAAAACTGGCCGAGAATACTACGCTCTTGACTCAGAATGAAGTCCTAGAGGCCGAGGTGAAGAGATGGAAAGAGAAGTTCGAGTTGGCCGAGAGGATGGGGAGAGAGGTTGCCGAGAAGGCTGATGATGAGATAAAAGGTTTGAAAGAAAGTCTTTCAGATATGGCCCTCACCAATCATCGAGCTGAAGAGAGGGTAGAGAAGTTGTTAAAGGAATTGGAGGTGGCCGAGGATAGTGTGATGGAGGAACATGAGGCCAACTTCAAGAAGGCTCTCCAACAAGCGGCTTTCTTCTACAATATTCCCTTGGACGAAGGGAAGTTTGACGTTGACAAGGACTTCCATGAGGGCCAGCTCATGCCAATAGACCAGATTCCGAGTTCTACTCAAGTTGTGGTCTCGGCTCCCCTGAAGGATTCTGAAGTCGAGCACATTGAGTCCGATAGCTAGGTCTATTCTTATGCGTGGGTCATATGTAATTGTTTTGTAAACATTAGTTTTTTCTAAACTCTCTTGGACGAGAGGTTTTTTTAACATACTCTTGGCAGGGATTCACTTGGGTGAATTCTTCCTTGTCCGAGAGGTTTTTCTGAACTCTCTTGGCCAAGAGGTCTTCCTTGGCCGAGAGGTTTTTTTGAACTCTCTTGGCCGAAAGGTCTTCCTTGGCCAAGAGGTTTTTTTAACGTACTCTTGGCAGGGATTCACTTGGGTGAATTCTTCCTTGTTTCATGACTGCTTAGTTGTTGGATGTCGAGTGCGGTGACTTGTACTCGAGGTGCGTGGACCTGTAGCAGTGAGAGTCGTACGCTAGGTGTAATCTGATCCGTTCGTTGGATGTTGATCCAATGATTGATATTCATTTTGACGGTTCGCATTCCCATCTTCTTTGCCTATAAATAGGAGTGGTGGTGGGCGCCAAAATGTTCCTACAAGACCTAAACCCTGCAGAACACTTCCTCTTGTTGCAATCTTCTCGTCTTCCCGGTCTTTCGGTTAGTCTTCTTTCGGCTGGATCTCCTTTGGTCTGGACATGATGGGGGGAGTACCTGCGAAGACACTCCGACGATCAAGTCAGACCGAGAGCTAGGTACCAGAAGAGTAGGGAGTGAATAGTTACCTTGGGTGTTGTGCCTCTTCTGCTATTTATACTGCTCTAGATGGGCTATAGCTGCTATGGTCTGCTTTAGGGTCCAAACGAAGACCCAATTGTGCCTTAACCGTGCTTATCATTTAAGTTGGCTTGTTTGTACCTAATTATGTGTTTAGCTTTGCATCTTGTCGTCTAGTCGACTTTGTCGTCTGGTCGGCCTTTCGGCCACTCGACAGTACAAATAGCTTTACGATTTACCTTTTTTTTTCACCTATTTAATTTTCTGTAAATCATACATATTATTATAGATGGCAAAACGGATGATTTAACCGGTATTTTAAATGAACTTTGATTGTTCTGGTTTTATTTTACCCTAATGAGTCATTATGGTCCGTTTAATAAAAGTAAAAAATAAATTTAAATTATATATATATATATAAATATATATATATATATATATATTTTATAATATTAATTAAAATAATTTTAACTTGAAATATAATAATTATATGTAAATTAAGTAATGCATATGTTGAAAAACAAAATCCAAAATATAATTGTTAATTTAGAAAAACTGGTTCGATCGTAAGTTTGTGGATTGGACCCATCTAAGCGCATTTCAGTCATAGACTAAATGAATGGGTAAAAAATGATCAAATTTGATTTAAGTCACTTTTTTTGACTTCATCTAACATGTTTTGCATGTTTTTCGAGTTTATTTTTTATATAAATTTATTTTGACAATTGTACCTGATATCACCATTTTATTTTTATTCCTTGTCCAAGTTATCATGTTCATTATTGTTAATTAGACATATTAATCACTCAATGGATTAACATAATGATTGAACATCACAAATTCAATTATTATGAATAATTCATGCAATAAAAAATTCATTTTCGATCCATATATATATAGAGAGAGAGGCGACTATTGTGGTTTTGTTAGATTGGAAAAAATTAATGGATAAGAATCTTTATGGACTAATCAAAGTTAAGTTTTAGGTAAGTGGATGAATTCTTACTAAAAGTATTTTTTTTTGGTTTTTTTTTTGGGTGATTTGTTAAGAAAAGATATTGTTGGTGTAGAGTTTTATAATTTGTTAACTAATGAGTGAATTACTCAAAGTGATAAGAAGATTTTTAAATAATAGGTATGCCACATTCAAGGAAGAGAGGGTTAATATTTACATTTATATAATGTATTAATTAATTGTGTAGATGTGTAAGACATGTTATTTATTAAAAAAAATTTATCAAATAACAATTAATTTAAAAACTAAAAATAATTAGTTTTAGGTATTAATATTTTTAGATTCTAAATTAGTCTCTAAAAATTAATAGAGACTAATTTAGAAAGTAATTAGTAGTTAAAACATTATTAGCTAATGATTAAATACCAATTTAGAAACTACTTTATAATTTTTTTATTAATAATATAAATTACTGATGACTATTTTACAACAAGTGTATCGTATTAGAAGTAATTAAATTTTCACTAAGGATGGATATCAAACTCACAAGGAACTATTGAACTCTCGAGTATAATATTTACTAAATAGAAAACAATATGTAAAAGTTTGTTATGTATAATGAATTTTCAAGAATGTAAATAAAGCAAAGTAAAATATGTGTGTGATTGAATTGGGAAAATTGAGATTGGTGTTCATCCTTCTCACTCGTTTTGTAATTTTACAAAAGATTATAATATTTAGTCTTGATTGATATTGATGCACATATAAAAATCATTCATATTGATTCCTCGTATAGAAAATTATTAAGAAAGTCTCTTAAATATTGATTCCTCGCATATTTATAAAAACTTCTTATCATTACGAACATATGTTATAAAATAATTAACATTTCAAATTTATTCCTAGCATTCAAAATATGTTAAGCATTATCATTTAGGTCAAATTCTTAGAAGTACTTTCTAGTTAAATCTAAGGATCAAAATCATGAATAATTCAAGCTTTGAGAATAAACTGATAATATTAATTATCAATAAAAAATTGAAATATTATAGATAAATATCACCTGAATCAATACATAAGAGTTTGAACAGATTACTCTCAATCCCAAAGGGAAAAATTAGTCACTCATGTTGACCATTACAAGCATGGAAAACAAGAAAAGAAAATTTAGGATGTTTATCCTTGATGGTTGCCTCCTTTACGATTTTCTATCTCCTTTTATTCTCCCAATGATGTTTAGGATTATGCCTCGCGCCTCATATTTAACCTAGTTGGGTTTGGGCTAAGTGACTTTTCTCCTAGGCGAGTTATTACATGTTTAGGCGAGTTTGACAAGAAAAAAACCCAACTTCACTAGAGTGAACTCACCTGAGCGAGCCTTGGGCGAGTTTCTCTGGAATGTTCTAGCTTAGGCGAGTTTTGAGCGAGTTTTCAATGTTCCAACTTTCCCTTTTCATCTTGTTTATTCTTCTTTAGCCCTTTCATCTCCATTTTCCCATAGAATCCTGAAATTAAAACAAATTTGGGAATAAATTGTTCTTATTCATATTATAATCACAAAATATGTAAAAAAGGTTTAAATACATAAATTAGGAGTTAAATCATAGCTATTTTTATCAATAAACATCCATAAGTATTCGTCTTTTAATATGAAATACCACTTAAATATGACACTTATCAATTACTTTAGATACCAATAATTCTTTAGTTTATAAAATAGTCTCTAATTTTGTCAATATATTAACTAATTATTTTGACCTCTAAAATTAGTTTTTATTTAATAATTTCTTGTAGTGATTGATGGATTGGAAAAAAGTGTATGTACATACATATATGTAATGAATATGTATAAAATGGGTATGTTTTGTAATAAAACGAAGTATGTAGTAATCTATGTGAATGTGAACATGCTTATAGCTAATGTTTGATTAATATTTGAATATGAGTTTTATGAAGTATGTTCATGATTGATAATATGTTTGAAGTTGTTTATAAGTGTAGTTGAGGATTTGAGGGCATTGAAGTTTGCACTGAAGTATAATTTCATTGTTAATTCTTAGTCTAATAGATATATGAGTCGCACTCTAAGATTTATGGCAGATGAAATGAGTCTTCCCAATGCTCTCCATCCAAAAAATGTTTGGAAAACTAAAATAGTCTACCATAATAAATTATCACTAAGATGAACTAAATGTTTTGATACCATGTCAAATTTCATCTTAAAATAAAATGACATTAAGCAAAGTTGTCCAATAGATATATAAGTTGGACTCTAAGACTTGAGGCAGGTGATATGGGACTTCCCAACAATATGTATATGTATGATGTGAGATGTATGTGTGTCCATCCAAAAAAATAATATTTGTCCCCAAGTCATGCAACATATGATCCAAACTGTTATGAGGTCATCAAACCTGGTTTCACCACACTTGTTGTAATTGAAAAACTTAATGACTCTTTTACGACAAGTGTATCAAGTCAAAAGTAATAATTTGTCCTTGTGGACGGATATTGAGCCCAGAAGGAACAATTATTAAAAATCCTAATAATAGCATTCACTAAGTATAAGAATATGTACAATAATTTGATTTGATTTGATACTAACAATAGTTTGCATGAAAATTAAATAAAAGCAAGGTAAATGAGTAAAAGTTCAATTAAGAAAATTGGGAATGAGGTTAATCATTCTCACTCGTTTGTAGTTTTAAACATATAACATTCCATCTTGATTGACATTGATGCACATATAAAAATCATTCATATCGATTCCTAGCATACCAAATTATTAAGAGAGTCTCCTAAATATCGATTCCTCATATATTTATAAAAACTCCTTATCATTACAAACAAATGTTATAAAGAAATTAACATTTCAAATCTATTCTTAGCATTCAAATATGAAAAACATTATCATTTAGGTCAGATACTCAGAAGTACTTTCCAGTTAAAACTAAGGATCAAAATCATGAATAGTTTCAATTTTTTAGAATAAAATTATAATATCAATCATCAATCAAGAACTAAATATTATAGTTAAATATCACCTCAATTCATAAGAGTTTGAACAGATACTCCCAATCCCAAAGGGGAGATTAACCATTGATGGTGGCTATTACAAGCATGGACAACAAGAAAAGAAGATCCAGAGCGTTTCTCCTTGACAGTTGCCTTATTTAGGGTTTCCTTCCTTTGGTTTCCCCAATGATGTCTAGGGTTGTGTTTCATGCCTTTTATTTAACTTAATTGGGCTTTGACTAAGTAACGTCTCGCTTAAGCGAGATATTACTTGCTTAAGCAAGTTTTACGAGAAAAAACTCAATTTCACTAGAGCGAACTCGCTTAAGCGAGTCTTGGGCGAGTTCCTCTAAAGGGATCTTGCTTGGACGAGTTTGAGCGAGTTTGGGCGAGTTTTCAATGTTCCAACTTTGTCTTTAACTTTTCCATGTTTCTTTAGCCCTTTTATCTCCATTTTCCCTTAGATTTATGAAATTAACACAAATTTGGAAATAAATCATTCATATCATCTTATAACCCAAAAATACGTAAAAAGGTTCAAATTCCTAAATTAAGGGTTGAATTATTATTATTTTATCAATAAAAGTCTATAAGTGTATGTCTTTTTGTATGAAATATTACTGAATTATGACATTTATTACATGTCATCAAAAAAATGTAATATATTAACCTCAAACTCCTTTGTCCTACTTTTATACCTATTAACATATGTTTTTGGGTTGTCTGTCTTACAATGCCTTATAGGCCATCTACTAAAACTAAAAACATAAATGGAGTTAATGGGTTCCACAGTCTTATTCCTTTTGTAGGTATGAATTCCAGAGTAAGGCTTCCGTTTACTAGGACTTAAATTGTAGATGATTCCTGATGACTATTTTACGGTAAGTGTGTTGATCAAGAGTGATCAAGGCTTTGAAGAATCAAATCCAATGTGTTTGATGCAAGGCTGGAGTTGCTGTTGTGTTTAGGGTAGGATCTGGGTAGTTTAAAAGTGTAATCCACTCTTTGTTGAATCTAAAGCTAATGTGTTTTTAAAACCTTTTTGAAATTAAGTGTTTTTCAAACTAAGTGAAAAACAACCTGTTGTTTTGTCGAAACAACCGATTGTTTTACTCTTAGGTGTTTTTGAAAAGGTTGAAAACTGTTTTGGTTGGTTGACTTGCTGTCAAACCAAAACAATCGATTGTTTCGTGGTTTCAATCGATTGTTTCTTTGAAAATCCTAACAGAATTCTGTTTTGGTAGTTGAATGTGCTTTAAATGATTTCCAATTGAATACGCTCCTCTATTAAATGCTCTGAACAATCTTTGAAAAGTATAAATGGTTTGTTTATGTTTTAAAACAAACAAGAAAAACAATTTTGAGTTTTCAGTTGTGAGAAAGATTGCTTTCAAGTTTTGAACATTCACATCAAGCTTTGGGTTTTCTCAAGAAAGAGTGGAATATGATTGCATCTGTATTGATTTCAGATTGTTCTGTAAACAAGTGTAATTCGTTCTGAATCTTCTGTAAATTCTGGTGTTGTTGCAAGGAGTGTTGTGTGTTCTTGAGGTGGTCAAGATCAACATTCTTGGTGTGTGTTGTGCCAAGGTGATTGTGTTTCTTGAAGGGTTCAAGGTCACTACTTTGGTGGTTTGTATGTAATATGTGTTGATTGCTTAGTGGATTACCCAGTGGCTTCTGGGGACTGGATGTAGCTCTTGGTCTAAGAGTGAACCAATATAAATTGTTTGTGTATCTCTTTCTTCCTTTAAACTCATTTAAATTAAGTTGTTATTGCTTTACTGGTATAAACAACCAATTGTTTCGAAGAAACAACTAATTGTTTTTCTGGTGCTTTGTTGTTTTGTGCTTAAATTCTTGGCAACTGAAATTCTGATATGGATTCACACAAAGGATTTTGTTCAAGCTGAAAAAGTTTTCAAAAACCCCTCTTAAACAATTCACCCCCCTCTCGTTTAAGGCCATATATTCTAACAATTGGCATCAAGAGCTTGGTACTTAAAAAATACTCAAGTGTGATCCTAAAACCTTTTTTCTATGGCTGGAAAACTACCTTTTGAGGAGGGTACTTCAATTAACAAACCACCTCTGTTTTGTGGTTTGAATTATAAGTATTGGGAGGCTAGAATAAAAATCTTTGTTGAATCCATTGATCAAGGAATTTGGGATGCAATTGAAAGTGGCCCTTTCATTCCTAAAATTAAAAAGAGTGGATCTTTTATGAAAAAACCTTGGTCCCAAAGGACTAATGAAGAAAGTGAGAAGGCCAAGTTTGATTGCATTGCCAAGATAACTTTTGCCTTGGATTCTAAAGAATTTTTCAGGATCTCAGAATGTGAATCTACTAAAGAGATGTGGGATACACTTAAAGCAACTCATGAGAGTACCACAAAAATAAAGAAAGCAAAGACAAGAAGTCAAGCAAGAAGAAAAAGGAGGCAAAATGTAAAAGGTCTCAATCTGTGTTTCATGGCCAAAAAGGAAGATGATGCAAGCAGTGTAAGTTCTTCCACTTCTTCAAATGCTGAAAATTATAGTCAATTGCTTCAAGCTTTTCAAGAAACTCATGAAGAAGCTAATCGATTGGCTCTCTTAAACAACCGTTTGAAAGGATTAAACAACTGGCTAGAAAATAGAGTTAAAGCACTTGAAAGAGAGATGGAAAATTTAAAAACTGATTTTGAAAACCTTGAAATTCTTTACAAAAACTCTTCTTGCAAGTGTGACTCTCTTGCTTGCGAAAATTGTGAAAATCTTGAAAAAGAAAGTCCATTATCTTGTAAAAACTATGGATAAGCTTTCAAAGGGTAAATTCAACTTTGAGAATGTCTTAGCATCTCAAAATTGTGTTTATGGAAAAGCTGGATTAGGTTTTAATCCACAGAACAAGCAAGACAAGTTTTCAAAGTCATTTTCAAAACTGCCAGAAAAACAATCGATTGTTTTGTCGAAACAACCGGTTGTTACATGCTTCTACTGCATGAAAAAAGGTCATTCTGTCAGATTTTGTAAAATTAGGAAATATTCTGTTCCTAAAGGCATTATGAGATGGATTCCTAAAGATTCTTGAGTTCCCAGTGATGAATGTAAATCAAAAGGACCCACATTTATAAGGGGACCAAATCTTTGTACTTGAAAATTTCCTTTATAGGGAAAATTGATGGAAAGCATGTAGTTGTGGTATCTGGATAGTGATTGCTCAAAACACATGACATGAGATAAATCTAAGTTTGTGAGCATCATCTTCAAACAAGAAGGCCATGTAACATATGGAGATAACAACAAAGGAAGAATTCTTGGAAGAGGCTCTATAGGAGACAAGAGTATCTTGCTTATTCATGATGTCTTGTATGTAGAGGGACTAAAACACAACTTGCTTAGCATTAGCCAACTGTGTGACAAAGGCTATCAAGTAATCTTCAAGACAAAATCTTGTGAAATCTGTCTTCCCAACTCAAAAGAGGTAATGTTGATTGGTAAGAGAATTAACAATGTCTATCTCTTGGATATTTCTTCTCCTTGTTCTATTGGTTGTCTTCTTTCTAAGCATGTTGAATCTTGGTTATGGCATAAAAGAATTGCTCACATTCACATGAATTACTTAAACAAATTAATCTCAAAAGATCTTGTGATTTGGTTGCCCAAGCTTAAGTTTGAGAAGGACCACTTATGTGAAGCATGTCAAAAGGGGAAACAAGTTAAAAATTTCTTCAAAATTAAAAATGTTGTTTCATCTTTAAAACCCCTTGAGCTGCTCCACATGGATTTATTTGGACCTTCAAGAACCATGAGTCTTGATGACAACTATTATGTTCTTGTTATTGTGGAAGATTTCTCTAGGTACACATGGACACTCTTCTTGGAATCAAAGAGTGATGCTTTCTCTGCCTTCAAAAAGCTTGTTAGAAGGTTACAAAACACAAAAAACAGCAGCATTGGTTCTATAAGGAGTGATCTTGGAGGGGAATTTCAAAATGGGAAATTCAACAAATTCCGTGAGAAGATGGGGATCTTGCACAACTTCTCTGCACCAAGAACTCCTCAACAGAATGGTGTAGTGGAAAGAAAGAACAAATCTCTTGAAGAGTTAGCAAAAACCATGCTAAGTGAATCCTTCCTACCCAAGTACTTTTGGGCTGATGCTGTTAGCACCTCTTGCTATGTGATGAATAGAGTGCTAATAAGGCCAATCTTGAAGAAAACTCCCTATGAACTCTTCAATGGAAGGATGCCAAACATTTGTCACCTAAGAGTGTTTGGATGCAACTGCTTTTGTTCTGAATAACGGGAAAGAAAATCTGGGAAAGTTTGATGAAAAAGCTGATCATGGCATCTTTATTGGCTATTCATTAAATAGTCATGCCTATAGGATCTACAACAAGAGGCTCATGATTGTAGAAGAATCTGTTCATGTGGTGTTTGATGAAGTTGATCACAAAAACATTCAAGCCTCAAAGAACAGCACAAAAGAAGATGAGCAGAACATCAATTTGCAGAAGCTGGACAACTGTGCAGAAAAACAACCGGTTGATTCATCGAAACAACCGATTGAAATTCTGCAACAGAGTGAGTTGCCTAAAGAGTGGAGAATACCAAGAGATATGTCAGTGGAGAACATCATTGGGTAGAGAAAGGAGGGTGTTTCTACACGTAGCTCTATCTCAAACTTCTGTAGGCACACTGCTTTTGTCTCTCAAGTTGAACCAAAGTCTATTGAAGAAGCTCTTTGATGAGCATATATTTATTCACACTTAATATCTTTAATCATAGATTATTGGACTATAATAATAAATAAATTCGTTGTTTTAATTAATATTCTTATAATTGGGTTTATTGGGGCCTTAATTATTATCTTTGGTAATTTTGTGTTTTTAGGGTAAATGATCTGAAGCATCTACCTTTGTGAATGGGCCAAATATGAAAAAGTCCAAGTTGCTTCTTGAACCAAAACAGGAAACAAATTATGAGGAAAAGAAAGAGAAAATAAAATCTACAATATCTCAGAAACAGAATTGGAAGCAATCTTCTGCAAAATAAAAAGAATTATGGAAAGTGGAAACTGTTTACAAAATCTAAACTGCAATATTTTCCCAAGATCCTTGGAGCAGAAAAGTCTATAAAAGGACACAAGCATCAAGGAGAAGAAGAAAGCTTCATAGGGGTTTCTTAGTTTATTTTCTTCTTAGTAATTCTTTTGTTTTGCCTCCGCATGGAAGGCTAAACCTTTTTGGTTGATTCTTTTGTAATTCCCCATTGAGTTATGAGTTTTTGTTAAATAAAAGTTTCGATTTTTAATTCTTAATAGCAGTTGTTTTAATAGTCTAATCTCCTAGAAAATTGGTTTTTATGAGAGGTTGTACTTGAACACATGATTGAGAGTCTTCCTTATCTTAAACTTTGGTTTCTTAGTTAGTTCGCATTGTTCTAATTAATTTCTTGGGCGCATGATTCAAGAGAGAGGAGGTAAGCATTCCCATGGAGTATACGCATGGAACAAAGTGGGTATTGATTAAACCAGTAGACGCATGTTTTACTGGTAAGTTTCAATTGAATCAGATCGGCGCATGTTCAATCTGGTTTAACTCTGTTGGAGGATTGAGAAAAGATTAATCTTTAAAGAACCTGTGAAGAATTCAATGGTGGAAGAACTTGGGGATCAACCACTTTTTATTTGTTATTTCAATCATCTTGGGGTCATCTGACCACAATTATACTATCATCTCTCTAGTGTTAGACAAGTCTACGCTAGAATCATATTAATTTGACAGCAAAACGACAGCTATCAAATTTGACAGCAAAACGGCAGCTATCAAATTTGACGCCGTTGTCGGGGATTCCAATTTGATTTTGGTTATCGGGTTTTTCTTTTTTATCTGCATAAATGTTTTTTTTCCTAATTTTATTTTCTGCATATTTAACTTGTGTTTTCTTCCTATTAGTTTTTATTTATTTAATATAGCAATAAAAAAAACAAAAAATAAAATAAAAAAAATCTAATATTTAGGATATCTCTTATCTTTATTTTTATTCTTTATATCTTTTATCTTTATTTTGTTTTGTTTTGATTTGTTTTTATTTTATTTTATCTCATATATCTTTTATCTTTATTTTTTGTTTTGATTTGTTTTTATTTTATTCCTTTATATCTTTTATCTTTATCTTATTTTGCCTTTATTTTATATCTTTTCTTTTTTTAGTTATTTCTTTTATTTTGTTTTGTCATCTTTATTTATTTCTATTTGTATTTTTGTTTACTGTTTTTATTTTCTATATTTTAGTTATTTATTTTATTTTGTTTTGTCAGCTTTATTTATTTATTTATTTAAAAGTGTAATCCACTCTTTGTTGAATCTAAAGCTAATGTGTTTTTAAAACCTTTTTGAAATTAAGTGTTTTTCAAACTAAGTGAAAAACAACCTATTGTTTTGTCGAAACAACCGATTGTTTTACTCTTAGGTGTTTTTGAAAAGGTTGAAAACTGTTTTGGTTGGTTGACTTGCTGTCAAACCAAAACAATCGATTGTTTCGTGGTTTCAATCGATTGTTTCTTTGAAAATCCTAACAAAATTTTGTTTTGGTAGTAGAATGTGCTTTAAATGATTTTCAACTGAATACGCTCCCTTATTAAATGCTTTGGCCAATCTTTGAAAAGTATAAATGGTTTGTTTATGTTTTAAAACAAACAAGAAAAACAATTTTGAGTTTTCAGTTGTGAGAAAGATTGCTTTCAAGTTTTGAACATTCACATCAAGCTTTGGGTTTTCTCAAGAAAGAGTGGAATATGATTGCATCTGTATTGATTTCAGATTGTTCTGTAAACAAGTGTAATTCGTTCTGAATCTTCTGTAAATTCTGGTGTTGTTGCAAGGAGTGTTGTGTGTCCTTGAGGTGTTCAAGATCAACATTCTTGGTGTGTGTTGTGCCAAAGTTAGTGTGTTTCTTGAAGGGTTCAAGGTCACTACTTTGGTGGTTTGTGTGTAATCTGTGTTGATTGCTTAGTGGATTACCTAGCGGCTTCTGGGGACCAGATGTAGCTCTTGGTTTAAGAGTGAACCAATATAAACTGTTTGTGTATCTCTTTCTTCCTTTAAACTCATTTAAACTCAAGCTAAAAAAGTTTTCAAAACCCCCTCTTAAACAATTCACCCCCCTTCTCGTTTAAGACCATATATTCTAACAAAGTGTACCTTGTCAGAAGTAATTAATTGTATCTAAGGACGAATATCAAGCCCATAAAAAATAGTTGAATTTTGAAGTATAAGATTCACTAAATAGAAAACAATAAGTAAAAGTTTGTTGTGTATGAGATTGCAAGAATGTAAATAAAGCAAAGTAAATAGTTGTTGATTCAATTGGGAAAATTGGGATTGGGATTCATCCTTCTCACTCTTTTGTATTTTGAAAAGCATGATAATATTCTATCTTTGATTGATATTGATACTCATATAAAATTCATTTATATCGATTCCACGCATATAAAATTATTAAGATTGTCTCCTAAATATCGATTCCTCACATATTTATAAAAACCCCTTATTGTTACAAACAGATGTTGATAGCAATTAATATTTCAAATCTATTCATAGCATTCAAATATGTTAAGCATTATCATTTAGGTAAGATGCTTATAAGTACTTTTCAGTTAAATCTAAGGATCAGAATAAAACAAACGTTAAGAATAAAATAACAATACCAATAATCAATCAAGAACAAAAAACTATGTTTACATATCACCTCAATACATAAGATTTTGAACAAATTAATCTCAATATTAAATGGTAGAGTTAGACACTTATATTGGCCATTATAAGCATGAAAAGTAAGAAAAGAAAATCCAGGATGTTTCTCCTTGATAGCTGTCTCCTCTAGGATTTTCTATCTCCTTTTATTCTCCCAATGACGTATAGGACTCTGCCTCATGTCTCATATTTAACCTAGTTCGACTTGGGCTAAATGACTTCTCACCTAATCGTGATTGGGCTTGCTTGGACATGTTGGACGAGAAAAAGCCTAACTTCTCTAGAGCGATCTCGCCTGGGCGTGATTGTGCTCGCTTGGGCGAGTTCCTCTAGAATGATCTGGCTTAGGTGAGTTTTTGGACAAGTTTTGAGTGTTTCAACTTTTCCTTTTTATCTTGTTTATTCTCCTTTAGCCCTTTCATCTCCATTTTCCCCTAAAATCTTAAAATTAACACAAATTTGGGAATTCATATTATAATCACAACATATGTAAAAAGGTTTAAATTCATAAATTAGGGATTAAATTATAGTTATTTTATCAATAAATACCCACAAGTGTCTGTCATATGAAATATTACTGAAATATGACCTTTATAAATTCAAACCAACCCTTCATCCCCTTAATCCATTTATTGTAAAAACCTAATCGCTCCATCATGAAGAAAACTAATTGCAAAATCCTTACATTTAAAAAAACTAGGTGACTTATTGTTTCCTCCATCTCACCACACTTCATACATAGTTCGTTACCTACCAGGAGAGCCCTATGTCTCAAATTTTCCTTTGTTAATCGAAATGTTGCACCTATGATAGAACCTTCATTTTCCAGTATAAAATGTATAAATCAGTATCATCTCCTCTATAACTATTCTGCAGTGTTTTATATACTGATTTGACTGTGTACACCTCCACCTTTTCGTCTCTCCACATCCACTCATCTTCCCTTTCTAAAGATAATTCCTTTTGTGTTATCTCTAGTGAAAACTGAGACTTAAGGTTTTTCCCACTCGAACCATGCTTTTCTCCACTCCAGCCACCACTCCCACCTATTTCCATTTCACATACCTACTTCATCTAATGTTGTCATTCTCAGTGTAGCATTTGTGTACATCCTAGGGAATAACTTCATGAGGGGTGATTCTCTAGTCCACCTTTCTTCCAAAGAACATTTTCATCAAACCAATTACCTTTTACATCCTTCCCATATACTTCTTGCATGTCTCTCCACCACCATGACTTATACTTAGAATTATCACTTAACATTCATATTTCTCCAGTGTATCATACTTGGATTCTAGTATCTTCTTTCGTACTCCCTGCTTAGTTTACCTAATATCCATTTCCACTTAGCCAATAAAACATTACTAAACGACTTAATATCCTAGATCCCTAATCCCTCTTCTTTCTTTAAGCTTGCACAATTTTTCTCATTTTATCGAGCCTATCTTCCTACCCTCTGCTTCCCAGCTCAACAAAAAATTTCTTTGCAACTTTCTAATCTCATGGCACACCCGCATTTTGCCTTAAAAAAGGATAGGAAATACAAAGGTGTAACTGTAATAACCAATTTTATTAAACATATTTTGGACACAAAAGATAAGTATCTTACCTTCACCTGACCAATTTTTTATTAATCTTGTTCACCACATTCTTCCAAAATTTTGGTTTTTGTGAATTTCCTCCCACATGCAAACCCAAGTAACAAATGGAACTCTCATGATACTACAGTTTAAGATTTTTGTGTATTTATGCAAAGCTTGATCCTCTATGCTTACACCCGTAATTTTGATTTTGTGGAAGTTTACTTTAAGTCAATACACAATTTGGAAGAACCTAAGAATACTTTTTATAATTACTATACTATGATTATTTTCATTACATATGAATAATGTGTTGATCCTGCCTGTTGACCAAAACGCTGGAGCCTTGCCTCGTCAAACTTGGATCGACTTCTGCGTCGTGTTAGCCTCCGTCCTTCACTGCGATCCACCTCAAGAACCTGCAAAAGACAGAACGGCGCCGCTGCGGCCGATCACGCTCCGACGCCCAAGTCAGCGACTGAACCACCAATTACTAAGAGAAAAACTCAAGAACTCTAAGGAACCGTGCAAAAGTTCTCTCTCAGCGTACTCAAGACTCGCAATTGTAAAGAAGCAATCTAAACGCGTGCGTACCTCAAAGTTCGTTGGAAACTCTTATATACTTGGGCACTTTCTCTCTCCTGGCAGTTACACATCTGGACACGTGGCTCGCATCCAGCTGTACACGTGCCATCATCTGGAGCATCCTTGACTTGGGCGCCACTTCTTACTCTTCAGGGTTTTGGCTAAGTCACTTATGCATGACACAACTCAGTGCATAGTTGCCTTGGAGCGTGATCTCTTCTGGGTGGCGAGTTCGGGTGTCTTCGTACACACCTTCCCTGTGGTCTCGCCGGCCGCCCTCATGATCTACCCTTCTTGCTTCACCGTGTATGCTCACGTGAGCTATCTCCCGAGCTCATCCTCTGGCCCGCTGGGAAGACTATATGACTTCATCTTCGGCGATGTCCTTGTTTCGGCGATCTCTAATCACTTGGTCGCCTGGATTCACATATGGCGACTTCATCTTCAACCTGGTGGCCGCCGGTTTAGGTATACTGGAGATCGGAGCACGCCAACTTAATAACTGGCGACTACACGAGCCCCCCGACTTCCTTTCCTTCTGCCAACCAGGTGTCCCATCCAACACGCCTATATAGTAGCTCGACGCCACGTCATCACTTCCGACTACCAGGGCGGTACACAAGCCCCCCAGTCTTAAGCGAAGACTTGTCCAGCGAAAAGACTAAAGAAGTCACGTCACTCCCGATCTACGTGGCGCTGGCGTAGAATTCCAAGCGTTCGTACTTTCTGCTTCCCTGACGCTTCACCAAACATTCTCCTAATCGCTCGACACGTGGCTTCATCGACGGTCATCTTTAGCTGTCGTTCACGCTTCCAAAAGTTATTTGAAAAACTCTTAAACCCATATCATTTCTACTGTTCCATCATCTCTTTGCCTTCTCAAACGCTCTGAGTTTCTTCTGCAAAAACCCACGAAGCTCTTCAACCTTCTGATTCCTCAACTTCCTTCAGCGTTCGTCTGATCATCAAAAGGTACCCCCTTTACTTCTTCTGTTGATATTTGCTGCATTTTAACCGATTCGCATCATCCATTAACTGCCTGGTGCATACGCTGTGGGTTGTTTCTTCTGCTTCTCCCTTCTCGTAACTTAGGGCTTCGTCTCCATTACAACGAACTTTCGTTCGTTCGTTTTTCATCATTCTTTCACAATCGAGTCAGCCTCTGCAACCTTCGCTCACCTTTCCCTTTCTTTTTCCTTTGTAGTTTCCGCGATGGCTCGTTCAAAGATCACCCTGAATCCTCCTCCCTCGTCACGAAACCCTCCGTCTCAAGCTCACAACCCACCGCGAGCACCTGGTGCTTCCTCCTCCCAGGCTGAGAGGCCTGCAACCTCTCATCCCAACCTTGCTCAGGCAACTCCACCCATCGCCGGAGATGCCCCCATTCCTTCCCCATACTACAAGGAGCTATACCCATGGGCCACCTCGACTTTGCTGAAGGAGACCTCTTCAGTAAACTCCCCCCCGGCAGTGCTTCGATTGAAGAAAGGGGACGAACCCAACCTTTCATTCCACAAGGAGCATGATGACAAGCTGACGGTGCTACCTTGCCCCCCCCGACATGCCAGTTTGTGCAGACGACAAAAGGAACAACGGCGAGTTGTTCTGCTTTGTATACACCACCTTATTTAAGAAGGTGAAACTTAGGTTTCCCTTCACTCGTTTTGAAAGGGAGCTACTAACCGAGCTCGACATCACCGCCGCCCAGCTCCATCCCAACAGCTGGGCATTCGTGCGGGCGTTTCAAATCATGTGCGCACATCTGGGACTGCCAGCGTCAATGGACGTTTTCCTTTTCCTTTTTGAAGCTAAGCATCCAGGAGATCGCCTATGGGTGAGTCTGAATGGGATTGCTGGGAGGTCGATCCTCTCTATCTTCAACAATCTTACAAGGATTGGAAAGGAAAATTTGTCCAAGTGCGCCAAAACGACCAGGACGCTTCACTGCTCGACGGCTTTCCCTTTTACTGGGTAAACAAGGGAAATAAAGAATCTAAGGGAAGCTTCAGGAGGCCAAGGAGCCCTGACAACATGGGCGCCTTGGACAAAGACCTGTGCCTCTTCTGGAAGAGCGTGGCAGACGCCAACATTACTTTCCTCACCTCTGCGATCATCTCCTTCGAATTCTTCGAAGGCCAACTCGAGGCCCGCATAGGTTAGAACTTACCTTAATGTCTAAGTTATTGCATCGTGCTGTACCTCTGTTATCTGTTGCTGGATGTCTTATCTGTTGCGTAATAGACTTGGCCTTCATTTTCTGCATCACTTGTTTGCTTCGCTTGCATACTTACTCATGTGTTTATCTTTGTCTCTGAGCTGACCTGCACACCTTCGTATTATGCAGATCTCATGTTGGGCAAAGGAAAATTAGCTGAATTGAGGGCGCTCGCCCGAGCCCATGGGTTGGCATCGGGCTCCCAGACTGTGCCCAACTCGGTGGTGGAGATCGCCGCTGCTCAGGGCAGATCGCCCCCCAAAGGCCCAGCTCCTTCCGAGGCCCTGCCCGCCCAACAACGCAAAAAACTTGTTCTCAGGAAGCCAAAGAGGAAAACCCCTCAGGTGGTCCATGAGGACGAAGAAGAAGACGATGAGGCTACTGAAGATGGCCTCATCACCAAAAGAAGAAGGGTGGCGCCTTCTTCACCACCTGCTCCACCTCCTCCTCCAACATCAACACCGCCTTCTCCGCCAGCTTCAACTCCAACACCGCCTCCTCCCCCAGCTCCCACATCGCCAGTCCAAGCAGTTCCCTTGGCAGTTGCATCCCCTGTGGTTGAGGCGACTGAGCCCAACTTTATGGAGAACCCCCCGAGCGCCTCCACGCCATACGTATCCGCTGGAGGGGGTCCTCCTTCAACCGCTTCCAACGCTGAAGCCACGCAAGGTGGGGATGAAGGTGCTCACAACTCGCCTATCATCATCACCGAGTCCCCCACGTCACCACCGCGCCAAGAAGCTCCAACTCCCCAACCAATTCGAGAAGGTGGTGGCGAGAACCAGCACCAGGCTCCTCCAGCGCCTCCACCACCAGCGCTTGCCAAGCTTCCCCTTTCAGTTAAAGGGATGTGGGAACCCTTCTCAGCAAAACTCAAGATGATGGCAGAGGACCTCCCCTCCATCATATCAAAAGCTGTGGAGAGTTCCAGCAAGAAACTCCAGGATGACATCTCCGTGCTCCAAGAGGAGAATCGCATAATAAGGATTGAGGCGGAGAAGTTGTCCTGCAACCTTATGCTGGCGGAGATCGACCACTCGCGAGTGGAGGATGCTATGAGCACCGAATTGAGGGTGGCGCGCAAGGAAGCCACCGATCTACGCCACAGGGTGCACCTCTTAGCTCAAGAGAAGATCGAGCTGGAGAGCAAACTGGTCCCCTACCGTCTCAAGGTGGCTGACCTGGAAGCATCGATCAAAGTCGATGCAGCCAAGGTAGAAAACCTTGAGAAGAGGTCAGTAGATCGGGAGGTCTTCTTGGGGAAAGTTGAAAAGGAGAGAGACGACACCATGGCCAAACTCGCCGAGGCCAAAGAGGAAAATGAGAAGATCGCCACAAAGCTGGCCCAGGCGCAGGCGGAATCCGAGAAGGTTGCTGAAGACCTCCTTCAAGCTCGGGCAACAAATGAAGAATTCAAGAAACGAGCTGAAGAGTTGGAGCAGCAGACCGAGGGGCTCAAGAAGCAAACTGAAGAACTCGAGCTGAGCTCTGCCCAAATCCTCGCTGCTGGGTTTGATGCTGCCTTGGAACAATTCGCCTGCCAATACCCTGACTTGGATCTCTCCATGGTGTCGCTGAACAATGAAGTGGTGGACGGGAAGATCGTTCCTTCTGAAGACTAGCTGCTTGCTGCTTCCCTCCATCGCTTACTCATCTGTCTCTCTCTTATACAATTTACTTGTAATAAATTTTTCCCCCTTTGGTACATGTAATTTGAACCGATGCCACTGTGTTATGACATTTTCTATCTCTTTATATAATCTCTCTTGTTAACTTTATCTTCCTTGTATAAATCTCTTAGACGAAATTGACTTAGCAACTCCGCGAGCGCAATTGTATGCTAACTGCTTCGAATCATCAACTTTCGAACAATAACATTCTAACAACTTGTAACCTTAAGGTAACGAACCTCAGCGCGAAACCGCTTTCCACATAACGAGCTTCAACCCAACTAATAGCTTAAGACATGGCTTACCCGATCTGCCTTATCAAAACGGGCCTTGGTTTCTTGCCATCGCTTGAACTTCTCCTGGTTGCCAAAGAGCCTTGGCGATACCAGCTTCCTCTTACCTTCACAACTTGGCCATTGTTCTCTTATCTGGGGTAAAGGTGCCTTTCGGATCCTTCTCTACCTTCCCTGACCTTCAGAACAGTAAGCCGGATAGCTAAGTGTTCTCTTCGAACCTACCTTAGCTATCCTTTTAAACTTCTTCCACCCTCTACACCGTACCTGAACTCGCTCGAGACGAGAAGGATTTTATCTTGCCTGAACTCGCTCATCGGCGAGAAGGTCTTTAACTCGCCTGAACTCGCTCATCGGCGAGAAGGTCTTTAACTCGCGCCTCTACATTGCCCCAGGGGCTACATCTTCTCTCCCCCAGAAACACTGAGGACTTTTCACTGGTGCCTCTACATTGCTCCAGAGGTTACATCTTCTCTCCCCTGGAGGCATTGAGGACTTTTTGCTGATGCCTCTACATTGCCCCAGAGGCTACATCTTCTCCCCTCTGGAAGCACTGAGGACTTTTTATTCTAACTCGCCTACACTCGCTCGACGGCGAGGAGGTCTTTATCTCTTTCTCGCCTCAGGACGCGCGAGGGCGTTGAGGTCTTTAACTGGTGCCTCCGATCGCCTAAAGACGATGAGGACTTAGAAACTTTTTTAGAAAGCATGGAACATAACTTCAAAACTCGCCTTAAATCACATATAAGCGACAAGGTCTTTCTTCAAAACTTTCGCAATAACGACAAGCATGCAATCTAAAACAACTTTAAACTTTGAAAACTCTTCTTTATTGGGTGGCCTCATTAAAAACCCTCCTTAGGGAAAAAAGAGTGCCCCCTTCAAACTGTTTTAACAGAAAGCTTGCAAACTCTACGTGTTTGTTTTTACTTACAAAGCTTTTAACTGTAATATAACTTGAGGTGCGTGGCGTTCCAAGTGCGAGGAATCGCCCCTCCTTCCAACGTTTCTAAGCGGTAGGCGCCGTTCCCGAGCGCCTCGGTTATCCTGAACGGTCCCGTCCACTTAGGCGACAGCTTGTTCTCCATCTCGTACTGGTGGGCCTTCCTCATCACCAGGTCGCCTTCTCTGAACTGCCTTGGCATCACCTTCGAGTTATACCTTCGTTCGATCCTTCTTTTCACCGCCTCAGCCTTCACTCTCGCCTCCTCCCTGACCTCATCCAGCAAATCTAGATTCAGCCTTCTTTCCTCATTCGAGTCTTCTGCTACAAAGTTCTGGAATCTCGGCGAGCTCTCTTGAATTTCCACTGGAATCATCGCGTCGCATCCATAGACCAGGCTAAATGGGGTCTCATGGGTTCCTGACTGCTCAGTGGTGTGGTACGCCCAAACTATACGGGGTACCTCTTCAGCCCAACTTCCTTTGGCTTTCTCTAGCCTTCTCTTCAAACCTCTCAGCAATACCCGATTGGCTGACTCTACTTGGCCATTCGTTTGAGGGTGCTCGACGGACGCAAATACTTGTTGAATTCCTACCCCTTCGCACAGCTTCTTCAACAGGTGACTTGCAAACTGAGTTCCGTTATCTGACACCAGGCGCTTGGGCACACCAAACCGGCACACGATGTTCTTCCACACAAAACTCTCGATCTTGTGCGCGGTGATCTGGGCCACTGGCTCTGCTTCGATCCACTTGGTGAAATACTCAATCGCCACCACCAAGTACTTCATCTGCCTGATCGCCAATGGAAAGGGTCCCAGAATGTCGATTCCCCATGTATGAAACGGCCAAGGGCTGTAAATCGACTTCAACTCCTCGGGAGGCGCCTTGTGCCAATCGGTGTGCTTCTGACATTGCTTGCAACACTGCACATACTTCTTGCAATCTTCTCTCATCGTTGGCCAGTAGTAACCTGCACGGAGGGTTCTTGCGGCCAGAGCTCGACCCCCGACGTGGCTTCCGCAAATCCCTTCATGGAGCTCGACCATGATTCTTGTACATTTCTCTCCGTGCACACATTCCAGGAGTGGGTGTGTGAACCCAAACCTATACAGCTCGCCATCAATCATTGTGAACTTGCTAGAATTCTTCTTTATCTTCCTAGCCTCCGTCGGATCCAGCGGGAGAAGGCCATCTGCCAGGCATCGTTTGTACTGTGTCACCCAGGTGTCGGGCTCATGGGTCGTGCAGACCTGCGTCATGTTCACCTTCTCTCCCCGACATGCTCTTATTCTGGGCGACCTCAAGGTCTCCTGAGTCAAAGACCTGTGACTCCTCGCCGCTTTCTCCGTCGATTTGCTTATTTGAAGAACCAGGTGATCTGCCACAAATGCTCTAGGCGTCTTTAGGGTTTCTTGAATCACCGTCCTCTGCCTACCCCCCTTACCGGAACTGGCGAGCTTAGCTAGCAAGTCAGCTCGGGCATTCTGCTCTCTGGGCACATGCACCACTTCGAAGGAGACAAAGGAACTCTTCAATTCCTGTACATACTCCAGGTAAGCCGCCATTTGTGGATCTTTAGCCTGGAACTCGCCTGTTACTTGTCCTGTGACCAACAGCGAGTCACTCTTAGCCATCAACACCCTAGCTCCCATCTCCTTGGCCAGCAAGATTCCAGAGATCAGCGCCTCATACTCTGCTTGGTTGTTGCTGGCTTTGAAGGCAAACCTCAGGGACTGTTCAATCAGCACGCCGTTGGGCCCTTCCAAGATGACTCCAGCACCGCTACCCTGCTGGTTCGACGATCCGTCCACTGAAAGCACCTAACGAAAGTCATCCCCCTCAACTCGCGTCGCTTCAGACGAGAGCTCGACCACGAAATCTGCGAAGATCTGCCCCTTAATTGGACCTCAGGGCTCATATTTGATGTCGAACTCCGACAGCTCCACCGCCCACTTCACCATCCTCCCGGCGACGTCGGGCTTCTTCAGGACCTTCTGGATGGGCAGGTCGGTCATCACCAGTATTGTGAAGCTGTGGAAGTAGTGGCGTAGCCTTCTCACCGAAAAAACCACTGCCAGTGCAGCTTTCTCCAAGGCCTGATATCTCACTTCGGGGCCCCGCAGCACCTTGCTGACAAAGTAGATTGGCTTCTGGGCCTGACCTTGGTCTTGGGCGAGCACCGCACTCACTGCCCTCTCAGTCACAGCAAAATACAACCTGAGAGGGGTCCCCACCAACGGTTTGCACAAAACCGGCGGGCTCGCCAGGTACTCTTTAAGCTTGACGAAGGCTTCTTCACACTCCTTCGTCCAGGCAAATTTGTTGTTCCGCCTTAAACACTGAAAATACGGATGGCCCTTCTCTCCGCTGGCTGACACGAAGCGAGACAGGGCGGCCATCCGACCTGTAAGCTGCTGCACTTCCTTCACGGTAGCCGGGCTCCTCATCGCCAAGATAGCAGCACACTTATCAGGATTGGCTTCTATTCCTCTTTCAGTCAAGAGGAAACCCAAGAACTTTCCCGCCTCAACGCCAAAGATGCACTTCTCGGGATTCAGCTTTAACCTGAACTTGGCGATCGTAGTAATTCCTCCAAGTCCGCAACGTGCTTGCTCTTCTCTAGCGAGGTCACGACCATGTCATCTACGTAGGCTTGCACGTTCCTTCCCAACATTGGTGCAAGTACCCGATCCATCAACCTCTGGTACGTGGCCCCCGCGTTCTTCAGCCCAAATAGCATCACCTTGTAGCAGTAGCACGATCTCTCGGTCATGAAGGCAGTCTTCTCTTCATCCATGGGATGCATCTTTATCTGGTTGTACCCCGAGAAGGCGTCCAGAAAACTCAGCAACTTACACCCTACGGCACTGTCAACCAGGGCGTCTATGCTCGGCAAAGGATACGAATCCTTTGGGCAGGCCTTGTTCAGATCGGTGAAATCGACGCACATGCGCCATTTCCCATTGCTCTTCTTCACCAGCACGACATTAGCTAGCCACTCAGGGTACTGGACTTCCCTGATATGGCCTGCAGCGAGGAGCTTCTATGTTTCATCCCTGATCGCCTGCCTTCTCTCCTCGTTGAATTTCCTTCTTCTCTGTCGTACCGATCTGACCTGGTTGTCCATCACCAAATGATGGCACAAGAAGTCGGGATCGATCCCGGGCATGTCCGAAGCGGACCATGCGAACGCATCCAGATGCCGCTCTATCACCTTGGCGATCTGGTCCTGGAGCTCAGCCTCCAGAGATCTTCCCAGCTTGAAGATCTTTCCCCCAATCTCCCTTTCGAGCCACTGCTCGACGGGTTTTGGTCTGGTTTCTCTGGCGATCACCGCCCTGGCGATTCCCAGCTCCCTCGCTTCCTCAGGGCGATTCATCGCCTCTTCTTCCTCTAGACCGGCGTTCCCTTCCCCCAACTCAGCATCCACCATCACCACGTCGCTTCCGGCGGTCTCCTCTATTGCCGTCGGCCTGGGCTTCGTACCGGGAGGCGGGGTGGTTGTCACGTAACTCACGGACCTTTTGTTCTTCAGGCTATTCTCATAGCACTTCTTTGCTTCTTTCTAGTCGGATTTGATGGTGATCACCATCCCCTCCATAGATGGCAGCTTTACCTTCATGTGCCGGGTCGAGGGTATAGCGCCTATTCTGTTTAGTGTGGGTCTTCCCAACAGAATGTTGTATGCTGAAGGAGCGTTCACGACAAGGTACTTGATTTTCTTTGTTCTCAAGCCCACCTCATCCGTAAACGTAGTCCTCAACTCAATGTACCCCCTGACCTCCACCTGGTCGCCAGCGAAACCATACAAACACCCTCCATAGGGCCTCAGCTGGTCAAGGGGTAGCTGCAACTGCGTGAAAGTCGGCCAGAACATCACGTCTGCCGAGCTTCCTTGGTCCACCAGAACCCTGTGGACCTTCCTTCCCGCCGTAATCAGCGATATGACTATGGGGTCGTTGTCATGAGGCACAACGTCCCGAAGATCTTGCTTTGTGAACGTAATGTCCACATCCGGCGAGTGGTCCTCAAACATATCCACCGTCATCATAGACCTCGCATACTTCTTCCTTTGTGACGCGGTGCATCCACCACCCGAGAAACCCTCTGCAATGGTGTGGATCTCTCCGTGGGTGGGCATCTCGTGCTGCTGAGCCTCACCAATTGCTGGTTGGGAGCTTGACGCGCCCCCCGTCCTTCTATCCAGCAAGTAGTCGTTTAGGAACCCGCTCTTGACCAGATCGTCGAGCTGGTATCCTAAAGCCAAGCATGAGTCCACGGTGTGGCCAAAGCCCTGGTGGAACTCGCACCAGGAGTCTGGCTTTGGTCCCAGCACCTTGTCGCCACCTTCTCGGGCGCCTTCAGCCTAGCTGATATATTGGGGATGGCGATCAGGTCCGCCAATCCCATGACAAACTTGTGCTTTGGCGGGCGATTGTACTCTCGGCGTGCTGGTTGAGGGCGCCCTGGGCCCCTGCCCTTGTTCTTCTTTGGATCATAAGGATGGCGAGTCCTCTGATCCCTCTTGGTCGCCGCTGTCTCCAACACCCTCTGTGGCTGGATCCTGGTCTGGGCATGTGGCCTAGCAGGAGCCACGCTTCCCCTCTTCTCGGCGACCTCACTTTCATCGGCGATGTGGGCCACCGCAAGTCGCCTGACCTCAGCAAATGTGGCGGGGTGAGCCCTGATCAATGCCTCGCAGAAGGGTCCCGGCAGCACGCCCTTCTTGAATGCATAGACCAGCATCTCTTCGTCCTTGGCCGGCGAGCGGACCGTCTGCGCCCCAAAACGATTCAAGTAGTCCCTGAGGGACTCTCCCTGATACTGCCTTATGTCGAACAGATCATAAGACACCCTGGGCGGCGCCTTGTTCACTATGTACTGCTCGACGAAGATCTTCGAAAACTGTTGGAAGTTGGTTATGTGACCTGTAGGCAGGCTCACAAACCATTCCAGCACCGTTCCCTGGAGTGTGCTCACAAACATCTTGCAGTACACAGCGTCTGATCCTCCTGACAGCATAATCTGCGTGTGGAACGTGGTGAGATGTGCCTCAGGATCCTCCACGCCGGTAAAAACAGCCTTCACAGGTACCACACTCGCAGGGATAGGCGTGTCCGTAATCGCCTGAGCGAAGGGCATGGGAAAAAGGCGAGGTGGCGTTGACGGCGCGACCTCTTCAGCGACTGGGCGCCCTCGCTGCTCCTGAAGAGCTTGGCGCAATTCTTCAGTAACTTTGCTGAGCTCTTCATTCCTGGCCTGAGAGGCGACCAGGTCCTCGTGCATTTTTGCCTGCTCTATGCGCGAGGCTTCCACATTCGCCTGCAGCGAACGCATGATTTCCACCATCTGCGCCATAGTCATGGCGCCTTCAGCAGCAACGGGCGCAACTGGACTTGAACGGTTGCTTCTCATCTTTCTCATGAAAACTTGACAAATCACAAAGAGCGATGAACAACACCTTCTTCAGCGACGATCGATTCAGCGATCACTCGGTCAGAACTTCGCGAAACTTTGAAAAACCTCAAGAACACAGCAAACCTTCACAGAAACTCGCAACTCCACCGAAAACCAACGCTTCCTCCACGAAAATCCAAACGAGCACCAGAACTCAGATCTCACCGATTAAAACTCGCGTAAGCAGCAAAAAACCTCACTTCACCGAACAAAAACTCAAACGAACGGTGGAAAATGGTTGCACCAGCACACAACTGAACAAAAACCGCAGAAACCTCCAAGAACGCACGTTGTGGATGGGAACAGGTTTTACACGGCCCCACGGTGGGCGCCTGATGATCCTGCCTGTTGACCAAAACGCTGGAGCCTTGCCTCGTCAAACTTGGATCGACTTCTGCGCCGTGTTAGCCTCCGTCCTTCACTGCGATCCACCTCAAGAACCTGCAAAAGACAGAACGGCGCTGCTGCGGCCGATCACGCTCCGACGCCCAAGTCAGCGACTGAACCACCAATTACTAAAAGGAAAACTCAAGAACTCTAAGGAACCGTGCAAAAGTTCTCTCTCAGCGTACTCAAGACTCGCAGTTGTAAAGAAGCAATCTAAACGCGTGCGTACCTCAAAGTTCGTTGGAAACTCTTATATACCTGGGCACTTTCTCTCTCCTGGCAGTTACACATCTGGACACGTGGCTCGCATCCAGCTGTACACGTGCCATCATCTGGAGCATCCTTGACTTGGGCGCCACTTCTTACTCTTCAGGGTTTTGGCTAAGTCACTTATGCATGACACAACTCAGTGCATAGTTGCCTTGGAGCGTGATCTCTTCTGGGTGGCGAGTTCGGATGTCTTCGTACACACCTTCCCTGTGGTCTCGCTGGCCGCCCTCATGATCTACCCTTCTTGCTTCACCGTGTATGCTCACGTGAGCTATCTCCCGAGCTCATCCTCTGGCCCGCTGGGAAAGACTATCTGACTTCATCTTCGGCGATGTCCTTGTTTCGGCGATCTCTAATCACTTGGTCGCCTGGATTCACATCTGGCGACTTCATCTTCAACCTGGTGGCCGCCGGTTTAGGTATACTGGAGATCGAAGCACGCCAACTTAATAACTGGCGACTACACGAGCCCCCCGACTTCCTTTCCTTCTGCCAACCAGGTGTCCCATCCAACACGCCTATATAGTAGCTCGACGCCACGTCATCACTTCCGACTACCAGGGCGGTACATGTGTCATAAAAAAATTGTAATATATAAACCTCAAGCTCCATTTCACCTATTTTCATCCCTTCTAACATATTTTTCGAGTTGCCTATCTTACAATCCCTTACAGGCCTTTTGTTGCTATTAAAAACATAAATAAACCTAAGAATACTTTTTATAATTACTATACTATGAGTCTTTTCATTACATATAAATAATGTGTCAGAAAATTGTAATATATTAACCTCAAGCTCCTTTTCACCTACTTTCATCCCTTCTAACATAGTTTTTTGAGTTTCCTGTCTTACAATCCCTTACATGCCTTTTGTTGCTATTAAAAACATAAATAGAGTTCATGGATTGCTCTATCTTATTCCTTTTGTAGGTATGAATTCTTGAGTAAGACTTTCATTCACTAGGAGTAAAATTATAGATGATTCCAAATAACCTTTCATTCACTTAATTCACTTATTGCAAAAACGTAATTCCTATATCATCTAAGTAAGATAGTCTCACATAACTGAGTGATAATCCTCTTCAAAATTTACCTTAACTATTACATAAGTTTTAATTTTACTTCTAGCCTCTTCAATCAGTTCATTTGCGACTATGACATTATCCATCAACCCTCTATCTTACAAGAATGTCGATTGTGAACATTTAATAATCTTATGTAACACACCCTTCAGTTTATTAGATAATACTTTAAACAATATCTTGTTCATCTACTCAATCAGAGATATAGGTATATACTCATGTAGACCAATGAGATTATCAGTTTTTGGTACTACATTTATGAAAAAGGCACTACAACCTCATAGTATTTTTCCTCCTATTTGAAATAAACTAAATATTTTATTGTCTCCCAAAATGATTTAATGAAACTAAAATTAAACTCATTTAGACCCTGAGTTTTTGTGCTCTCACACTGCTATATGACCTCCTTAATTTATAATTTGGTTATAGGTTTTGTTAACCTGCCATTATCTTCTAGGGTGATTGACGGGAATTCAATAAATTCCAACTTAACTTGCAAACCTCTCGTCTCTCTTAGTCTATTATGGGAAAACTCTTTTACCTTATTCTTAACAATACTTGGTTCTTCACACCACTCACCTTGAACTTCCACCACTTTAATCTCATTTTTATTCTTTTGATAATTAAGTGGAAGTACCTAGAAATAGAGTCACCATGTTGGATCCATTTAGCCCTTGCCATTTGTTTCCATTGTTTTTGTTTGTAGTTTATTTCTTTGAGCTCAGTAAAAAACTTTTGTCTTTCTATTTTTCTATCATCCTCCAAATTGATCTCATCATCTAGCCTATCTAACTCACGTATTCTCCTAATAATGTTTTGCTTAGTTTGGTTGATGTTTCCCATCATCTTTTTATATCATACCTTTAAATAATATTGTTTCAATTTTTTTAGTGTGTCCTTAAGCGCCATCGTACCATATCCACTCACCTTGTAAGTGGTCCAGAGTCTTTTCACTAATTCGTCAAAAGCCTTATCATTTTATCATGCATCGAGACCTCTAAAAGGTTTTGGATCCCAATCTACATGTATGTTCTTTAGGACTATAACACAGTGATCTGACACCACTCTATCTAACATGTATTGTTTGCATCTCTACCACTTTTCCAACCTTTCATTCATGTGACATTATGAGAATTTATCTTGATGGCATTTCATGAAGGTCTTCTTGAATCATGTAAGAAAATGGTGCGGAAGCTATGGAGGTGTGTGTGCAAGATCCTCCTAAGAGTGGTGTTGATCTTGAAGGTGCATGATAGGTATGATTATAGGGAGGTTCGGCCAGCCCAAGGAAAGGTGAAGGATGTGAAGTTTAGAGCCTAGAATTCTAGGAGAAGCAAAGCGTGACACAAAATGGCAGCATAACTTTACTCACAATAAACTTGAAAATACAAGGTGTAGGCTCCTCCTTTTATAGGCTAAGGAGGACCATAATGCAACCCTAATGCTACCAAAATGAAATGCAAATTACATCCAAAGACTAAAGGCACATGGCCGGCCCTAGCCTAAAGATTCCTTCTAGAAAACGCACCAAATCTTAACAAATCTAGGTTAAGTCCTTATGAAACCATGTGTGCTATTTACACCACATTTAATACCATGCTACCCTTAATGGGCCGTCCATGTATCTTACACAAATCTTTCTTGGATTCACATTGGTCTAAACGCTTCCTCCATTGGCCTAGACGCTTCCTCCATTGGCTTAGAGGCTCCTCCCATGGACCTAGACGCTTCCTCCATTGGCCTAGACGCTCTTGATTTGGCTTTGGATGCTTATGTCTTGGCTCTTGTCTTTCTTGTGAGGTTGTGCTTGGCCCTCTTCCATCATCCCCTCCCTCTTGAAAAGGATTTGTCCTCAAATCCAATGCTTTTGTTGCTTAGGGAAATGGTTTTGGCTGGATGGTGTCCATCATATCTGGTTTTTTGCAGTACCATTATACAATATGTATTCATCAGTCATAACTTGCAGCCAAGGAGGAGAAGACAAGGCTTCTTTGATGGAGGTAGGGATGGGCGAAGTGGTGTGTGGCACCCATATTAGGATGCCAGAGGGGATCTTCTATAGTGGAGGGTGCCCCAAGAATTGACGGTGTAGAGTCGTTATCCATGGGAGAAGTATAGTGAGATATATTGGCATTATAAGACTCAATAGCAAGAGGATCATACCTACGCCAACATGTATTTGCAGTGTTACCAAATTTGTGGCAGATTTGACAGATGGGTTTTGCAGAATTCCAAGAAGCATCAGGGTAGAGAGGAGGACGAACGTGTCGACGAGGATTGGTTGGGCGAAACCTAGTAGGATGTGGTGATCGGCCTCCACGAAAGTTATAGTTGAAAGGTTTCTTTTTGTGTTGGTTTTTGAGATTCCATGAAGAGGAGACAGTATTTACCTGAAGAATGGAGTCTTGCGCCAGTTTGTGCCTTTCGAAGCGCTCTTCTTGTGTGAGAAGCAGGGCTTCAAGATCATCCACCATATATGGATATTGGCAAGAAAGAATTGAAGTAACGAATCCATCATATTGTGCAGAAAGCCCATCGAGAATTGCATCCACATGATCTGCAGTAGTTATTGGAGAACCAACCGCAGCAAGGGAGTCAACAATTTTCTTGATGTTAGTGACGTATGTGGTGATAGATTTGTCGTTCTTTGGAGTTTTAAGGAGAAGCCGAAACTTTTTAACCATGGCTTGAGTGTGTGAAGCAAAGTGAGTGAGAAGACGATACCATTTTATAATAAAGGAAGATAAAAGATAAAAAAGAATATTATTGAATATCTGATTGTTACATGCAGAAGGTGCATACCAGAATATATAGGGTGAGAACCAACTAACAAAAGTTAATAACAGAAGAAACTCCCCAAACTATATTAACATACTAATATATATATATATATATATATATATATTAACACTAACACAAACTAAAGGTAAATCTATCATCCCTATAGTCTCAATGATTTTATACTCTCAATGAACTCACAACCCCCAACATTCGTCTCCTACACTTCCCTCCCAATTTATTTCACTCCTCTTCCCTGAATTTTTAAAAGCATTAAAATCCGCCATTGTATACCTACCACGGTTTACAATTTTCCTCTCTATAATGAGGTGTTGTTCCTATGTTGTATTTGTCTATAACAACTAAGAATCCCCTACCACTATTGTGTCTATGTATGTGAACTGATTTTTAAACCCTAAAAAAACATAATATAACTATTTTAGAACTTATAAATAAATTATTAAAATAAATATTCAAAATATTTCACACCAAATGTTTTTGGTCAAGCTATCAAATTCCCTAATGACTTTTTTTTTTTATTTGCTGCTAAGAAGTAAACAAAGTGCATGATTAGGGGTGGTTATTTCCTTCCACATTTAAAGCTAAAATCAATGGAGAGTAACCACATTGGCTAATGAGGGCAGTGCAAGCTCCAAAAGCAACTCAGGATAAAAAAAAAATGTGAAGCCTTGTATTGCAACATTTATAAAGCTGACTTTGTTTATTTTGGTAACATAGATCTCAAAACTGAGATCAAAATTTGTTCCTTTTTTCTTTTTAAAAGACAATAAGATGGCGTGAGGACAACTTGTTCCGTGCCTAAATTAATATGCCATCACCTACCCCTTTATCAACTTTATTTAATATTATTAAATAACTTTTTTTAAATGTTTGACATGATTTTTTTTCATCAGCTAAAAATAAATGTTTAACATGATAATTGCTTTGGTATAGATCTCCATTAAGAATTTTTTAGGCCAAAACTATAAAAAACAGTAAATAGTAAATTTATAAAAAATATAAATTTTCTTTTTGAAACAAATACACTATTTAATAAAAAAATCATTTTCATCGTTTTTTTTTTTACTTTATTCTATTCCAATTAAACAATTTTATTTTACTCCAATTTTTTCTCTCTTTCCATTTTTTTATATTTCTTCAACCAACCAACAAAGATAGGCTTTCCAGAGTGTAAGATTATCTATTTAAAAATTGAATTTAGAAAGAAACAATCTTTATTAATAGCCATGTGGGTGGGTGATTATATGTGGTTAAGATATGAATGCTTGCAAAAATGCGAAGTTTCAGATTTATATTTTTGTTTATTTGTTTACTATCTGTTTTTGCATATTTCTCGACTGGTAGGTATGGAATTTAAACTTTTTAAAAGTCCTAGAGACAAGATTCTTCATAGAACCTGGAAGAGGATGCGTGCAAAAGTGACCCTGATACCTTGACTACCTTGACACTCCATTAAGTAAAAATACACTCTTAACAAATAAATAAATTAATATTTTAACTGTTTTTATTTTAATTTGTAATTTAAAATAATATAATATTATTATAAAGGATTGTGGAGTAGTATTATTTACTATTTGCGGTGTTAACAAAACTTTTTCCGTGCAAAAAAGAAGTAATTTAAGAATAATATAAAACTCTCGTGATAACTTTGTAATATAATAAATATAATATTTATGAGCTTTAATATTTTAACAAAATATATAAGGATTTGACCACTAAAGTGTTTTCATTTATTTATTTTTTATTATTGATAAAAAAAATTAACAAAATATATATATCTATATATTAGATATATATAATAATATTGCATTTTTAACCTAAACCAAAACCACACAAATCGTCTCAAACATCATAACTGCTCTCTCAAACATCGGAAGAGCTCTCTTATGAAAGGAAATGGAGTTATCCTGAGAAATAGTCAAAGCAAATTGGTAGCTCCAAAAGGTTGAAGCAAATATCACAGATGGTGCTCACAACCTTAATAGTTCTCTTTTTCTCTTCTTTGGCTATTCTCTTTAACAAGTTTTAATTTGAGAACAAACCCTAACCCATGTATTGAAAATGAAAACATGCCATTCTTTTTCTTAATTATTTGATTCATGCTATTTTTGTTTTTATCTCTTGTGTGTTAATGTGATTCAATCTTACAGGGACTCCGTTAATGTGATTTGCATGCCAACTTCCATTTCTGTATTTGAATGTTTCATTTGGATTGGAACTATTCATTTTGGTATCTGATCCGGTCGGTCATCGGTAGTCGGTGACATCAGCAACAGATAGCCACGTGGAGCGTTCTTAGTGGAACACGTGGGCCAGGGAAGCAGATGAGTCATTGAGTAAGTCACCCAGGGTGGTGATCGGTGATCAGGGGGCGGTGGTCAGAGAGGATGCGCGATCAGCGCCTATATAAGCGCCTGAAAGCAAAAGGCGTGGCACTATGGTGCACCGATCGGTCATCTGGTGTGAGCGATGATCATCGAGTTTTCGTGTCACACGCAGTTAAGCTGGAAACGAAGGGTGATTTCCAGCGAGAGCGTTGCATACGAGCCTTGCGTGACGGGGTATCAGACAAAGGAGAAGTTATGTGCTTTGTAGTGTCGTGCACGAGAGTGGCCTAAGAGAGATAGTAAGCCAGTCGGTAATTGGTGCTTCTAACCCATAACGTGCACGGTGCAAAGTAGAGGTGATCGTTCACACAGTAGGTAAATGCCTGGTGTGTGCGCTTAGCCAAGCCAAACTTGGTATTCACACTGAGGTTGCATGAGCCACCTAGTGGAAGAAACGCGCTAAGTTACTTCATGCACGGATAACTTAGGCGCGCAACAGAGGTGCGCTTTCTGGAGAGAGGTCCGACCAGGGTATATAAAGGGAATTCCGCGCTCATGCAGGAGGAGGTAAGATTCATTCTTGCAAGTTACCAGTTTACACACACATAGAGAAAAGAGAGAGAATCACAGAGTGCACACGAGTCTCGCAGAGAGTCAGTTCTTAGTTCTTTGGTGGTTTTGTAAGGTTGACTTGAGCGTCGGAGTGCCACCGGCCGCTAGAGGCGCCGTTTGGTGTGTTTCGCAGGTTTGCTTGGAGTCTTGTGGAGTTCTTGGAGCGTTCCTGCACTTGTCACGGCTGCGGAGGTGGAAGGTAGAGTTTGATGAGGCGAATCCTTCGACGTTTGAATCCCCTGCAAGATCATTTGGCGCCCACCGTGGGGCCCGTGTGAATTTGTGATCCCATCCACACTTTGCTGTCAGATTTTGTTTGTTCTTGAGGTTCTTTGCTGAGAAGATGAGAAGGACAAGACAAACTTCACCCGCGCCATCAGCTGAAGAAGGAGCTGTGACGATGGCGCAGGTCCTGGAAATGATGCGAACGCTGCAAGACAATGTGGCAGCGTCGAGAATGGAACAGGAAAGGATGCAAGCGGATTTGGCTGCATCGCAGAGCAGAAACGAGGAGTTAGACAGAGTTAGTGAAGAGTTGCGCAAGGCGCTGCAAGCGCATAAGGAACGTGCGGCGGAGGAAAGGGTGGCGTCGTTGTCGTCTCCCCCCAGGACTTTCCCAATGCCTTTCTCATCGGAGATTATGAGCGCGGTGGTGCCACCAAACTTGGTGGGGGTGAAAGCCTTGTTTACCGGGGTGGAGGACCCAGAGACGCATCTGACAGCGTTTCACACCCAGATGATGCTCTCTAGGGGCTCGGATGCGGTGTATTGCAAGCTGTTTAGGAGTACCTTGAGCGGAATTGCTTTGGAGTGGTTCGTGAGCCTACCAGATGGCCACATCACCTCGTTTCAGCAATTCTCTAGGTTGTTCATGGAGCAGTACATTGTGAACAGGGCACCCCCAGTGGTGACGTATGACTTGTTCGACGTGCGACAAAACCAAGGTGAGTCCCTCAATGACTACCTTAGTCGTTTTGGAGCTCAGGTGGTGAGGCTGCCCAGCAAAGATGAAGATATGCTGGTGCATGCGTTTAAGAAAGGGGTTCTGCCAGGCCCTTTCAGTGAATCGTTGATCAAAAGTCACCCCAGCACCTTCGCAGAGATTAGGCGTTGTGCTGTGGTGCACATCGTAGCAGAGACGGAGGTTTCTGAGAAGAGGGAAAGCGCGGTCCCGGCCAAGTCGCGCGGAGGACTGGGCAGGTCTCAGCAGCCGATGAGGGTGCATGAGGCCAGAGAAGGAAAGAAGGCTCAGGGGAAGCATCGCCCTTACGAGCCTGGGAAGGATCAGGGTAGGGGCGCGCGAGGGAAAGTAACGTGCCCCCCAGGTTTGACTTCGTTGTGGAATTGGCGGAGCTGATCGCCATTCCAGCCATACCGGCAAGGTTGTGAGCACCAGAGAAGACTGACAAGGTGCTGGGAAGGAAAAAGAATGCGTGGTGTGAGTTTCACCAGGCCTATGGTCACTCACTCCACTCTTGTTTGGCGTTGGGACACCAACTCGCGGAGTTGGTAAAAAGTGGCTTTTGGAGCGATTACTTGCGGGAGGCGCAAGGTGATCGGGCGTCGAGGCCACCAGCAAAAGATCCGCAGCACGAGGTACCTGTGCACGGAGAGGTGCACACGATCGCGGGGGGCTTCTCTGGAGGGGGGTGTATAGCCTCTCAGAGGAAGAGGTACGCTCGTTCGGTGATGGCTGTCGACTCGGCGGAAGAAGATCATTCCCCCGATGCTGACATTAAATTCACAAAGGCGGATCTCCGGGACGTTGTGCCTCACGACAACGATCCTATAGTCATCTCCCTTGTCATAGCAGAGAGAAGGGTGCACAGGGTCCTCGTGGACCAGGGAAGCTCGGCGGACGTGATGTTCTGGCCGACATTCAACAAACTGCAGCTGTCCCTTGATCAGCTGAGGCCGTACGTAGGGTGCTTGTATGGCTTCGCAGGGGACCAAGTGGAGGTGCGAGGCTACATAGAGCTGAGGACCATGTTCACGGATGGGACCGTGGCTCGCACTGAAAAGATCAAGTACTTAGTGGTTAATGCCCCATCTGCCTACAACATACTGTTGGGAAGGCCGATGCTCAACAGGTTGGGAGCTGTATCGTCGACGAGGCACATGAAGTTGAAGTTGCCGTCGATGGAGGGGGTAGTGATCACCATTAAGTCAGACCAGAAGGAGGCTAGGTGTTGTTATGAGAACAGCCTCAAGCAGCAAAGGAGCGTGTGCCATGTTACCCCAACACCACCGCCGGGTGTGGACGAGAGGCGATTGGAGGTCGCAGGGCTGGTAAGAGGTACACAAGGTGATGTGGAGATGGAGGAAGCAGTGCTGGGGGGCTCAGGGGTGGCCCAAGTAGAAGCTGAGAAAGAGAGCATGATCACGCCCCGCGAGTCAGGGATCGCAAGGGCGGTCATCGCCAGCGAAAAGAGGCCCCACCCTGCTGAGGGGTGGGTGGAGACGGAGATCCAAGGGAAGAAGTTCAAGCTGGGAGGGCCGCTAAGCAAGGACACGCGGCGACAGATCACCGGGGTGATTGAGAGGCATCTGGACGCGTTTGCATGGTCAGCCTCAGACGTGCCAGGTGTTGACCCAGACTTTCTCTGCCATCATCTTGCAATGGACTCGCAGGTCCGACCGGTGCGCCAGAGAAGGAGGAAGTTTAATGAGGAGAAGAGGCAGGTGATCCACGAAGAGACCCGCAAACTCTTGGCCGCGTGGCCCGTTCAGAGTGGTGGAGACGTTGGAGAATGTTGCTTATCGGCTGGAGACTTTGGACGGGGGGGTGATCCCCAGAACGTGTTACGCCACACACTTGAAGTTCTATTTTAGTTGAAATTGTAAAGTAGTCGCGCTAACGGTGCACCCAGTGTAAGCAGTTGAACAGTTCAGGGGGCACTCTTTTCCCTAAAAGAGGGTTTTTAATGAGGCCACCCAATAAAAAAGAAGTTATCGGTATAAGAGTTTGCAAAGTTTCAAAGTTAAAATCCTCCCCGCCCCAGGCGCGAGCGCTGGTAATCGGTTAGGCCTTCCTCGCCCCAGGCGCGAGCATGGCAACCGGTTTAAAGTCCTCCTCACCCCAGGTGTGAGTGCAGGCAACTAAGGTTCGAAAAGCCAGGGGTGCTAGTAAGCCCAAGAAGGGAAAGGGAGGATTTTGAGAAACGCATTTACCTAAGTGGCATAGCATATTGGCGCAATAGAACTCTTAGTTAAAACCCTTCTCACCCCAGGAGTGAGAAGGTAGAAAGTACGACCCGACGTGTTAAGGGTTGATGACCTTGGGGCAAGCAAGAGGGGTTATCGAGAAACACTCTTCTCCCCAAAACAAGGCATCATCCTTGACCGATCGGCGTAGAAGTCCTCTATGCACTTAACGCTGAAGTGACAAGCAATATAGAGAGATATAAGTGGGAAGCAGAGGCGCGATGACTGATGAGTGGGTGACTGTAGTATTCTGATCGGTTATCGGTGGTTAGAACATTGTTTAAGAGTTTTAGACAAATTCTTACGCGATAGGCCTAAGCAAAGCCACGCCAGATCAGTTATCAAGTGTTGTTAGTTGTGATCAAAGTCAGAAGTAGAGAATTCAAGTACAGTGAAGATTCGTGCTAAGTTCGAGCAGGGAAGCAGTTAGTCATGCATGACAAGATGATGGCAAATTTCATGAAGGTCTTCTTGAATCATGTAAGAGATGGTGCGGAAGCTATGGATGTGTGTGTGCAAGATCCTCCTAAGAGTGATGTTGATCTTGAAGGTGCATGATGTGTATGAATATTGGGAGGTTCGGCCAGCCCAAGGAAAGGTGAAGGATGTGAAGTTTAGAGCCTAGAATTCAAGGGAGAAGCAAAGCTTGGCACAAAATGGCAGCATAACTTTACTCACAATAAACTTGGAAAATACAAGAGATAACCTCCCTATTTATAGGCTATAGGGCCGTAAATACTAAGCTAAGTGTAAATGAAATGAGAGCCAAATGAAATGCAAGAATGACAAGGCACATGGCACATGCTCATGACCGGCCAAGTAAGGAGAGCTTCTAGAATGTTCACTCTTTTATGCTTTCTAGCACTACTCTAATTACTAAGCACCCCTAATGGGCCTCCATGTAACATGTACAAGGCTTTCTCTCTTCCATCCGTGGCTTCATCCAATTGGGCGTGAATGTGCTTAGCCATTGACCTTGTAATGGGTCCTAGACGGTCTAGGTCTCCTCCTAGACGCTCCATGTGTAGCCTTCCCTCATCACGTCCTAGACGTTCCTTCCTTGAGGCTAGACGCTCATCACGGTCTAGCCTTGGGTCTTGGCTTCCATGGTGAGATGTGCTTGGCCCTCCTCCATCATCCCCTCCCCCTTGGAAAGGATTTGTCCTCAAATCCAGCTCGTCATCGTCATTGGTACCTACAAATGGAGAAAGATCAATTACATTAAAAGTGTCATGAACTCCATATTCAAGAGGTAGGTCCAATTTATATGCATTGTTATTGACTCGCTTGAGGACTTGAAAGGGTCCATCACCTCAGGGACTTAGTTTGGACTTCCTTTGAGTTGGAAATCTATCTTTGCGAAGGTGAAGCCAAACTAAGTCTCCTTCCTCAAAAATTATTTCTTTCTTCCCTTTATTGTTGTATTTTGTGTACTTCTCATTTTGTTGTTGTATTTGGAGTTTAATCTTCTCATGCATTTTCTTTACAAATTCGGCTTTGATTACTCCTTCCTTATGCACAAAATCTTGTGGATTAGGAAGAGGTATCAAATCCATGGGTGTGAGAGGATTAAAACCATATACTACTTCAAAAGGAGAAGCATTAGTAGTCTTGTGAACTACTCGATTGTAAACAAATTCAATGTGGGGAAGATACTCATCCCAAGATTTATGGTTGCCCTTCATGATAGCCCTAAGCATAGTCCCAAGAGATCTATTGACTACTTCGGTTTGACCATCCGTTTGAGGATGACAAGAAGTTGAAAATTGTAGTCTTGTTCCAAGTTTGCCCCAAAGAGTTTTCCAAAAGTGGCTGATAAACTTGGGATCTCTATCGGATACTATACTCCTAGGGAGACCATGAAGTCTCACCACTTCTCTAAAGAAGAGTCTAGAAATATTTTGAGCATCATCTACCTTGTGGCATGGAATAAAATGGGACATTTTGCTAAAACGGTCCACTACCACAAAGATAGAGTCATGGCCTCTTGCAGTCCTAGGAAGTCCTAAAATGAAATCCATGCTAATGTCTTCCCAAGGAGCATTTGCAATCGGCAAAGGGGTGTAGAGTCCATGAGGCATTGTTCTAGACTTTGCTTTTAAACATGAGATGCATCTAGAACAATGTCTTTGGACATCTTTCCTCATGTGTGGCCAACAAAATTTTGCTTTTAAAAGGTCTAGAGTCTTATCAACTCCAAAATGGCCCATGAGTCCCCCCTCATGTGATTCTTTGACAAGGAGTTTCCTATGTGTTCCTTGGGGAATGCAAAGTTTTCCCTCTTTAAAAAGATATCCCTCGGACACATAGTAACCTCCTTGCGCTCTATGTAGACATTGGGCATAGATGGATGAGAGTTCTTGATCTTCTTGGTAAAACTCTCTTATGTGGTCAAATCCAAGAATTTGGGCACCCAATTTTGAAAAAAGTGTATGCCGTCTTGAAAGAGCATCGGCCACTATATTGGTGCTTCCTTTCTTGTATTCGATTACATAAGGAAATTGTTCAAGAAATTCCATCCATTTAGCATGTCTCTTGTTGAGCTTGTGTTGGCCCTTCAAATATTTTAAAGACTCGTGATCACTATGGATGACAAATTCTTTGGACACAAGGTAGTGTTCCCAAGTCTTTAGGGCTCGCACAAGAGCATAAAGCTCTTTGTCATAGGTGGGGTAGTTGAGAGTGGCACCATGGAGTTTTTCACTAAAATAAGCAATGGGGTGTCCACCTTGCAACAATACCGCACCTATGCCTACCCCCGATGCATCATACTCTATCTCAAAAGTTTTGGAAAAATTTGGGAGAGATAGAATTGGTGCATTGGTGAGTTGAGCTTTTAGCCTTTGGAAGGCTTGCTCATGCTTTTCATTCCAACAAAATGCAACATCTTTTTTAACAAGTTCATTCAAAGGAGAAGCTAGACTAGAAAAATTAGGCACAAACCTTCTATAGAAGCTAGCTAACCCATGAAAACTTCTTACATCACTTACATTTTGTGGAGTGGGCCACTCGCGGATGGCTTTGATTTTCTCGGGATCTACATGCACCCCCTTTTTGTTTACTATGAAGCCTAAGAAAACTACACTATCTACACAAAAGGTACACTTATCCCTATTTGCAAAAAGACTATTTTTCCTAAGCACTAGAAGAACTTCCCTAAGGTGACTTAGATGGTCTTTTAGGGTTTTACTATACACTAAGATATCATCAAAATAAACTACTACATATTTACCTATACAATCTCTCAAGGTGTGATTCATAAGCCTCATGAATGTACTTGGGGCATTAGTAAGCCCAAAGGGCATCACCAACCACTCATATAATCCAAATTTGGTCTTAAAAGCGGTTTTCCACTCACCACCCTCCTTGATTCGAATTTGGTGATATCCACTTTTAAGGTCAATTTTGGAGAATAGAGTTGACCCATGTAATTCATCAAGCATATCGTCAAGCCTTGGGATTGGATGCCTATACTTGATGGTGATGTTGTTGATTGCTCGACAATCACAACACATGCACCATTTTTCATCCTTTTTGGGCACCAACAAGACAGGTACAACACAAGGGCTTAGGCTCTTTTGAACCACCCTTCTCCAACAAGTCTTGAACTTGTGATTCTATCTCCTTTGTTTCCTCGGGGTTGGTTCTATAAGCAGGCCTATTTGGTAGGCTTGCCCCCGGAATGAAGTCAATTTGATGTTCTATACCTCTAAGCGGAGGAAGCCTAATGGGACCCTCATTAGAGAATAGATCTTCAAATTCACTTAAAAGGTTTTCTATTTGAGGAGGTAAATTCATAAGTTCACTACTTGTGGCAGTGCATGTAAGTGCTCCTTTACAAAAGATAAGGCTTGGTTGTTCAACAAGAAGCAAATTTTCAAAAACGTTTTCAAGAGGCTTTTCTTGTTGATCAACCTTGTGGGAAGGAACACTCTTCTCCCACGCCTTCCTATCCCTAAGGATTTTCTCTTTTTCTAGCGCTTTTTTTTTGTTTTCCTCATCCCTCTTTTGCTTCATTTGTATTTGGTCTTTTACCACTTGAGAATGTGGTAAAGGACTAAGTACAAACTTTTTATACTTGTGGGTGAAGGAAATCTCGTTAGTGAGACCATCATGCAAGGTTTTCTTATCAAATTGCCATGGTCTCCCTAATAAGATATGACAAGCTTCCATAGGTACTACATCACATAAAACCTTGTCTTTGTAGTTCCCTATGGAAAACTTGATTTCCACTTGCTTGTCTACATGTAGTTCCCCATTTTCATTAAGCCATTGAAGTTTATAAGGTTTTGGGTGAGGAACTACTTGTAGCTTAAGCTTCTCCACCATCCTAGCACTACAACAATTACAACTAGATCCACTATCCACAATGAGGGAACATATGTTTTCTAAAACATTTCATCTTGTATGAAATATGTTCTCTCTTTGTGTTTCAATGGATGTGCTAGGGTGATTGTTGAGGGTTCTCCTAATCATAAGCAATTCTCCCTCTAGTGGAGCTACCCTCTCATCCTCTCCCCCCTCCTCTCTCTCACTAGGCTCATCCTCGCCACTAGTGTATTCATCTACTCCCTTAAGAAACAAAGTCCTTTGGTTTGGACATTGTGCTTGCACATGCCCTCTACCATAGCACTTGAAACACTTAACATCTCTAGCTCGGATGGGTGGGGTGGAGGTTTCTTTGGTGAAAGGTTTGGTAGGTTCTTTTGGTTTTTCTTTTGATGTACTACCCTCCCTTCTAAACTCTTTCTTGGGATAAAAGTTAGAGTAAGGGCTCACCTTTTGACTTGACGTTTTGCGTAAGATTTGTTGCTCAACTTTAATGCAAAGTTGAACCAAGTCATTCAAGTCTTGGTAAGGTAAGAGCTCCACTCTATCTCTTATCTCAAGTGATAGGCCACTAAGGAACCTAGCTATTGTGGTATCCTCCTCTTCTCTAATGGATGCTCTCATCATGTAGAGCTCCATTTTTTGTCTATACTCTTCCACACTCATGTTTTTTTGTTGGAGTCTTTGGAGCTTGTCCATCAACTCCCTATGGTAGTAGGAAGGTATGTGTCGGCGTCTTAGGGCTCCCCTAAGGTCATTCCAATATGTAATGGGAGGTTCCCAATGAAGACGCCTTTCTCTTTCGAGAGAGGTCCACCAATACATGGCGTTCCCTTGGAAGCTAAGGGTGGCTAGGGGTACCTTACGTTCTTCACTCACCCTATGGCAAGCAAAGAGTTGTTCTACCTTCATCTCCCAATCTAGGTAGGTTTCTACATTCTCCTTACCATGAAAGTGAGGTAGGTCTACTCTAGTTTCCCTTGGCCCCTCTTGCTCCCTTTGCCTATTCCTTCTAGGGGGTGGTTGGTAATAGTCATTAATTCTAAGGCTTCCCTCCCCTAGAGACTCATTACTCCTAGATGCATGAGTATGAGTTTTCTTTGATTTTTGTGATTTTTGGGATTTCTCCTCTTGGGCTTTAGCCAATTCATTGATTTTATTCTCATTCTCCAATTGTCTAAAAGAAATCATTTGCACGGCTTGTGACACTTCTTTTAAAAGGGATTTTATAGATTTGACTTCACTTTCAATAGACTTTGGAGAGTGAGGAGGAGAAGACATGGCTAAAGTTTTTGTGTATATAAGTGTTTTACCTTGAGGAAATTTAGGAAAGTCAAAGAAGGTAGTTTTCCAGGTAAGGGAGGTGAGTCACAAAGGACTACTTAAGTACCAAGCCTTTGCCTTAGCCAAAAACTATCTCTCAATGTCTTCACACAAAACTTCCTCTTAGTAAACTACTTAGAACATAATTAAGTTGAGAAATCAAAACTTTTTTTTTTTGCAATGCAAGAAAAACAATGTATGCTAACTAGTTAACAAAGCTAGACGGTTTTAACAAAGCTTAAAACAACCACACATACAAAGCGTTACTAATTAAGCAATATAGAAACAACTAAAAACAATTAACAATTGCTAATTAAAGAGTTCTATACTAGTCGGCCCTAGGTGAGGCTTCTTGGACACTTGGAGCCCTTGAAGACACACTCACCGTCTAATAACGTAATTAAGAAGTAATTAACACAAATTAAGTTGCAAGGAAATTAAGAAAACTCCCTTTGTTGATCCTCTTTTTGCTAAATGCACTTCCTTGTTGTCTTTGCTTGTTGGTCCTCCAAGTGTTTGTAGTGTTTTTCAAGAAAGCTTGATTCGGCCTTGGCTTTGTTTTCCCCTTAGAATGAAGGTCTTAATTCTCCAATTCCAGTACCTATCAAAAGACTAGACCTTACCCAAGTCAAGTTTCCATTCAATTAAGCACCAAAGGAGAATAAATTCCAGCACCAAATTAGAGGTCAAAGAACAAAAGCAAGAAACAATTTAATTGAATAAAACAGTACCACCAAAAGGAGTTAGATTATGAAAACTAGAAAGAAGCAAGCAAATAAAAGGTACTCAAATAAAGGTAGGCACACAAAAGAATTCCTAAGAATGGCACTAGAATTAGATTACAAAATAAAAAACAGCACCACTGGAAAATTTGTTGTGGGTCAGAAACGTATTTTTCCCCAATTTATGCTGAGCTGTGTTTTTAAGATATGATTCTGAAATTTGATATGCAAGATATTCAAGATCTTAGCTAAAATCTGGCTTTGGAATCACTCAAAACGCATGCACCAATTATTTTTAATAAATTTTTCAATTTTGGTGTTCAGTTACGCCAGCTGTAGCGCCTCAGATTTGCACACTGATTTTAAAAGATTTATCATTTTTTTTCTGTTGATTCTTTTGAACTAATTCTTTTTTTGTCCTTTCTATAACACTTCAAAATTGCATATTCCAGAGAATCAAAATTTTCCTATGAGTGAAAATATTTTTCTGGAACAAAACAGCCAGCACAGAAAATGTGAAACAGGGGATTCTGGAAACTGGAAACAAAAAACAGCAAGATACCAAAATTTAAACACAATGGAATTTGTGAAATAGAATTTGTGTAGGATCTAAACACAAATAGGAACTCAAACTAAAATTAAAAAGGCACCAAAAGATCAAAGAACAGCAGATTCAAAGCAATTAAAGATACCCAAAATCAAGAAACAATCAAGCCAAATAAAGGACTACTAAGAATTGTTGATGATCCTGCCTGTTGACCGGAACGCTGGAAACTGCCTCGTCAAAGGATCGACGTGCGCACCGCTTCTCACCTCCGCTCCTCTTCGGGATCTATCTCAAGAACCTGCAAAGAAATAGCACGGCGCCGCTGCGGCCGATCGCACTCCAACGCTCAAGTCAGTGACGGTATCACCAAAAAACTAAGAGAACTAGAATCGTGCAAATCCTCTCTCACAGTGAGCTCTATCACTCGCAAGCGTAAAGTGTATGAACTGAACGTGCGTACCTCAGAAAGTTTGTTAAGAACTCTTATATACCTGGTGGCTTTCTCTCTCCTGGCAGTTACAGACTTGGACACGTGGCTCGCATCCAACTGTACACGTGCCATCATCTGGAGGCTCCCTGACTTGGCGCTGCTTCTGCTCTCATTTTGGCTAAGTTACTTATGCATGGTACTGCCCAGTGCATAGCTAACTTAGGAGTGCGATCTATACTGGAACTGGCGAGTTAAGGGCCTTCATACACCTTCCCTGTGGTCTCGCCGGCCGCCTTCATAATCTGCTTCTCCTTCATCTTCGGCGATGTGCTTGTTCTGGCGATCTCCGACTGCTTGGTCGCCTGGGTCTACATCTGGCGACTTCGTCTTCAACCCGGCGATCGCCTATTCTGGTAAGCTGGAAGTCGGAACACGCCAGCTTAACAACTGGCGACTACACGTGTCCCCCGACTTCCTTCCCTTCTGCCAACCTGGCGCCTTGTCAACACGCCTACACTGTAGCAGGATGCCACGTCATCACACCCGACCACCAGGGCGGTACACAAGCCCCCCAGTCTTAAGCGAAGACTTGTCTAGCGAAAAGACTGAAAGAGCCTTCGTTAACACTGATCTACGTGGCCTTGACGCGGAATTCCAAGCGGTTGTACCTTCTGCTGCTCTGACGCCCCACCAAACCCCTCACTCATCGCTCGACACGTGGCTTCATCAACGGCTCTCTTCATTTGCCGTTTGCGCTTCCTAAACCCATTTCGAAAAACCCTTAAACCCATTTCGCTTCACTGTTCCATCACTTTCTTCGTGCTTGCAAACGCTCCAACTTACTTCTGCGAAAACTCTCAACGCTCTTCAACGCTCGAGATCACCATTTTCCTCCATCGTCTTCCTGATCATCGAAAGGTAATTACTTTCCCTCATCTGCTGGTTTTCCTTGCATTTTCACCGATTCGCATCATCCTGTAACTACTTGGTGCATATGTTGTGGGTTGTTTTTCCATTTCTCCTTCTGCGTAACTTAGGGCTTTGTCGATCGTCGCAACGAACCCACATTCGTTCGTCTTTCACCTTCCTTCTATGATCGAGTCAGCCTTTGTAACCCCCCTATCATTTTTCCTTTCTTCTTCCTTTGCAGCTGCCATCATGACTCGCACCAAGATTACCCCGAACCCCCCTCCATCAGCGCGAAACCTTCCTTCACAAGCACATGACTCAACACAAGTTCGTGGTGCTTCCTCTTCGCAGGCTGAGAGGCCTGCATCTTCCCAATCTGCCCTGGCCCAGGCGACTCCACCTAATGCTGGAGGAGCCCCCGTCCCTCTGCCAGACTTCAAAACATTATATCCCTGGGCTAACTCAACCCTTCTGAAAGAAATATCCTCTGTGAACACTGCGGGGGCAGTCTTGCGGCTGACTAAGGGGGACGAAATCTACTAGTCGTTTCACAAGGAGCACGACGATAGGATGATGGTGCTGCCCTGCCCCGCCGACCTGCCCGTGTGTGCTGATGACAAAGTAAGCGCCAACGGGCCCTTCTGCTTTGTCTATACGACTCTGTTCAAGAAGGTCAGGCTCAGGTTCCCTCTTACCCGATTCGAGAGGGAACTTCTCACCGAGCTCAACATTGCAGCCGCCCAGCTTCATCCCAACAGCTGGGCGTTTGTTCGAGCCTTCCAAGTAACGTGCGCCCACCTGGGGTTGCCCGCGTCAGTGGACGTGTTTTTGTTCCTTTTCGAAGCCAAGCACCCAGGAGACCGCCTGTGGATCAGCTTGAATGCGATTGCTGGGAGATCCATCTTTACCATCTTCCAGCAATCGTACAAAGACTGGAAGGGGAAATTCGTCCAAGTACGTGCAAACGACAAGGACACCTCCCTTCTTGATGGCTTCCCCTTGTACTGGGTGGACAAGGGGAAAAAGGAGTCCAAGAGCTGCTTCAGAAGGCCCAGAAGTCCTGATAGCATGGGAGCATTGGACAGAGACCTTTGTCTCTTCTGGAAGAAGGTGGCGGACGCCAACATAACTTTCCTCACCACCTCCCTGGTCAGCTTTGAATTCTTCGAAGATCAGCTAGAATTTCAAATAGGTTAGGTCATTTGAACCATTGCTTTAATACTGCTTCTGTTTAGCTGTCTCTGGGCGTCTTGTGCGTTATGCGCAAGACTTTGGCTTTACTTTTCCTGCACATATTATCTGCTTTGCTGTTTATTACACTACGCACTTATCTGTTTTCCTTGAGTTAACGCACGCATCTCTGTCCCCTGCAGACAACATGTTGCCCAGGAACATGCTCGCTGAACTCAAATCGCTCGCCCGAAACCACGGGTTGGCAACCGGTTCCCAAACGGTGCCCAACTCGGTGGTGGAGGCCGCCATTGTCCAAGGGCGATCACCACCCAAGGAGCCCGCTCAATGCAAAAAATTGGTCCTTAAGAGACCCAGAAGGAAAGCCCCCCAAGTCGTCCAAGAGGAGGAAGAAGAGGACGACGAGGTCACCGAGGATGGCCTCGTTACGAAGAGGAAAAGGGTGGCACCATCTTCACCACCTGCCCCACCCCCTCTTCCGACCTCAACACCACCATCAACGCCTGCTCCTCCTCCCTCATCGCCAACACAACAAGCTCCTTCATCACCAGTCCAAGCGGTTCCACTGGCCACTGCGCCACCTGCAGCTGAGGCCCAAGAGCCAAATTTCCTGGAGGACCCCCCAAGCGCCTCTACGCCATACGTGTCAGCCGGAGGGGGCCCCCCTTCAAACACTTCAGCTGCAGAAAACATTCCAATCGGGGATGAGGTTGCTCATACCTCTCCGATTCTGATTACCGAATCCCCGATTGCGTCGCCACGCCAGGAAGCAAACACTGAAGGACCTGCTAAGGAAGGTGGCGACGAGAATCCACTGCAAGCCCCCCTGGCGCCTCTCCAAGCGGCAAACCTTCCCCTTGAGGTCACAAGGATGTGGGAACCTCTGACTGCCAAACTCAAAACCATAGCAGAGGATATCCCATCAATTATAACCAGGGCCGTGGAAGGCTCAACCAAGAGGCTCCAAGATGACCTCTTCAACCTCAAAACCGAAAACAGCACTATGAAGATTGAGGTGGAGAAGTTATCCTTCAACCTGACGCTCGCAGAAATCGAACACTCCCGAGTGGAGGATGCAATGAGTACCGAGCTCAGGCTGGCGCGCAAGGAGGCTACTGACCTTCGCCGCAAAGTTCATGATCTTGCCCAAGAGAAGGTCGAGCTAGAAAGTAGAATTGTGCCCCTTCGTGCCAAGGCGGTCGACCTGGAGGCTCGCATGCAAGCTGACGCCGCTAAGGTGCAAAAACTGGAGCAAAGGTCGATTGACCGGGAGAAACTACTTGGGCAAGTAGAAAAGGCGAGGGACGACGCCATGGCCGATCTCGTCGAGGCCAACAAAGAGAAAGGAAAACTGGCTGCTGAGTTGGCCCAAGCACAATCAGAATCCAAGAAGGTTACTGAAGACCTTCTCCAGGCTCGAGAGACCAACGAACAACTTAAAAAACAGGTTGAAGAGCTGGAACAGCAGAACAAAGAGCTGAAAGAGCAAACCGAAGACCTCAAGAAGCGGATTGAGGAACTTCAGGGGCAAATCGAAGCACTCAAGCTAAATTCTGCTCAGATTCTGGCTACTGGATTCGAAGCTGCGCGGGAACAATTCGCTTGCCTATTTCCCGATCTGGATCTCAGCCTGGTGTCGTTGAACAACGAAGTAGTAGATGGAAAGGTCGTTCCTGCTGAAGACTAATCAACTCCGCCTCATCTGCTACTTTTATGATTTCTCTTGTATTATTCTATAAAAACTCCTGTATGTATGCCTTTAACAAATACTTATCTCAATGACAAAGTTTGGGTATTCACTCTCTTGACTTCTTTAAGTGCTTTAACCTTCTTTGCATGTTTAACTTTGTCGGATATAACTTAACGATTTTGCAAACACGACCTTTTGACTTAACTGCTCCGAACCACTTCAAACTCAAGTAATAATCACTTTAACCAACTTGTACTCTTAAGGCAACTAACCTTATCACGAGAATACCCTTCAAGCAACGAACGGTAACTCAATTATTGGCTCAAACAACGTCCCACTCGACCTGCTTTATCAAACAAGTCTTTCAACCTTCTCGCCGCTGTTTGAACTTTTCCTGATCGCCAAGAACTCTTGGTACCATTAGCTCTTCCTAGCCTCATGCTTAGGCAACCGTTTCTTTGCATGGGGCAGAGATGCCTTCAGGGATCTCTCTTTACCCTCCTGGACTTCAGAACAAAGACCAGCTGACTAGGCGTTCTCTTCGAACCTACCTTAGCCACCTTCCATACTTCTTCCACCCTCTGCGCCATACCTGAACTCGTTCGAGACGAGAAGGATTTTATCTTGCCTAAGCTCGCATGTAAGCGAGAAGGTCTTTTAACTCGCCTGAACTCGCTCAACGGCGAGAAGGTCTTTATCTGGTGCCTCAACTTGCCCAGGGTGTACATCTCCTCCTCCCTGGATGCACTGAGGACCTTTTCTTTTTCTCGCCTGCACTCGCTCGACGGCGAGGAGGTCTTTAACTGGCCTTAACTCGCTTGACGGCGAGAAGGACTTTATCTGGTGCCTCAACTTGCCCAGGGTGTACATCTCCTCCCCCCTGGATGCACTGAGGACCTTTTCTTTTTCTCGCCTGCACTCGCTCCACGGCGAGGAGGTCTTTAACTTGCCTCAGAACGCGCGAGGGCGTTGAGGTCTTTCATCTGGTGCCTCCGATCGCCGAAAAACGATGAGGACTTAAAAACCTTTACTGGTGCCTCTAATCGCCGGAAAACGATGAGGACTTAAAACTTTTAACTGGTGCCTCCAATCGCCGAAAAACGATGAGGACTTAAAACTTAACTGGTGCCTACAATCGCCGGAAAACGATGAGGACTTAAAACTTTTAACTGGTGCCTCCAATCGCCGAAAAACGATGAGGACTTAAAACCTTTTAGAAAGCACGCGATATATCTTTTCTTGCCTTAAATCACTTACAAGCGACAAGGTCTTTCTTCAAAAACTCTTGGAAAAAAGCAAACATGCAATCTGAAAACGCCTTATACTTCAAAAACTCTTCTTTATTGGGTGGCCTCATTAAAAACCCTCCTTAGGGAAAAAAGAGTGCCCCTTTGAAACTGTTTTAACAGAGACATTGTAATATAACATTTGTGTTTGTATTTACTTACAAAGCTCTTAACTATAGTACAACTTCAGGTGCGTGGCGTTCCAGGTGCGAGGGATCGCCCCTCCTTCCAGCGTCTCTAAGCGGTAGGCCCCGTTCCCGAGCGTCTCGGTTATTCTGAACGGTCCAGTCCACTTGGGTGACAGTTTATTCTCCATCTCGTACTGGTGGGCCTTCCTCATCACCAGACCGCCCTCTCTAAACTGCCTTGGCATCACCTTGGAGTTGTATCTTCGTTCGACCCTTCTCTTCACAGCTTCAGCTTTCAACCTCGCTTCTTCCCTGACCTCATCCAGTAGATCCAGGTTCAGCCTTCTTTCTTCATTCGAGTCTTCCTCCACGAAGTTCTGGAATCTCGGCGAGCTCTCCTGGATCTCCACTGGAATCATGGCATCACACCCATAGACCAAGCTGAACGGGGTCTCGTGGGTTCCTGACTGCTCGGTGGTGTGGTATGCCCAGACTATACGGGGTACCTCCTCAGCCCAACTTCCCTTGGCTTTCTCAAGCCTTCTCTTCAAACCTCTCAACAACACCCGATTAGCTGACTCCACCTGGCCATTTGTCTGAGGGTGCTCGACGGATGCAAACACTTGTTGAATTCCCACCCCTTCGCAAAGCTTCTTCAACAGGTGGCTTGCAAACTGTGTCCCATTATCTGACACCAGGCGTTTAGGCACTCCAAACCGGCACACGATGTTCTTCCATACAAAACCTTCGATCTTGTGTGCGGTGATCTGGGCCACTGGTTCTGCTTCAATCCACTTGGTGAAATACTCAATCGCCACTACCAAGTACTTCATTTGCCTGATCGCCAGCGGGAAAGGTCCCAGGATGTCGATTCCCCAAGTATGAAACGGCCAAGGGCTATAGATCGACTTCAACTCCTCGGGAGGTGCCTTGTGCCAATCGGCGTGCTGCTGGCATTGTTTGCAGCACTGGGCATACTTCTTGCAATCTTCTCTCATAGATGGCCAATAGTAGCCTGCACGGAGAGTCCTCGCGGCCAGAGCTCGACCCCCGACGTGGCTTCCACATATACCTTCGTGGAGCTCTGCCATAATTCTCGTGCACTTCTCGCCGTGTATGCATTCCAGGAGTGGGTGAGTGAACCCAAACCTGTACAGATCGCCATCAATCAATGTGTACTTGCTGGAATTTTTCTTTACCTTCCTAGCTTCTGTTGGATCCAGCGGGAGGAGGCCATCTGCCAAGCACCGCTTGTACTGTGTTATCCAAGTGTCTGGCTCATGGGCGGCGCAGACCTGCATCACGTCCACCTTCTCTCCTCGACATGCTCTAACTCTCGGCGATCTCAGAGTTTCTTGCGTCAAGGACTTATGGCTTCTCGCTGCTCTCTCCGTCGACTTGCTTATCTGAAGGACCAGGTGATCTGCTACAAATGCCCTCGGCGTCTTCAGAGTTTCTTGAATCACCGTCCTCTGCCTACCCCCCTTGCCTGAGCTGACGAGCTTAGCAAGCAAGTCAGCTCGGGCATTCTGCTCTCGGGGCACATGTACTACTTCAAAAGAGGCAAAGGAACTCTTCAATTCCTGCACATACGCCAAGTAAGCCGCCATTTGTGGATCTTTAGCCTGGAACTCGCCTGTTACTTGCCCTGTGACTAGCAGCGAGTCACTCTTAGCCATCAGCACCCTAGCTCCCATCTCCTTGGCCAGCAGAATCCCGGCGATCAGCGCCTCATACTCTGCTTGATTGTTGCTGGCTTTGAAGGCAAACCTCAAAGATTGTTCAATCAGCACGCCGTTGGGTCCTTCCAATATGACTCCAGCACCGCTGCCTTGCTGGTTCGACGATCCATCCACCGAAAGTACCCAACGGAAATCGTCTCCTTCAACCCGCGCCGCCTCTGATGAGAGCTCGACCACGAAATCTGCAAAGATTTGCCCCTTGATCGGGCCTCGAGGCTCATATTTAATGTCAAACTCTGACAACTCCACTGCCCACTTCACCATTCTTCCCGCAACGTCAGGTTTCTTCAAGACCTTCTGGATGGGCAGGTCAGTCATCACCAGTATTGTGAAGCTGTGGAAGTAGTGGCGCAACCTCCTCGCCGAAAACACCACAGCCAGCGCAGCCTTCTCCAGGGCCTGATATCTCGTTTCTGGGCCCTGCAACACCTTGCTCACAAAATAAATAGGCTTCTGAGCCTGATCTTGATCCTGGGCGAGCACCGCACTCACCGCCCTCTCAGTTACAGCAAAATACAACCTGAGAGGGATTCCCGCCAGCGGTTTGCACAGAACCGGCGGGCTCGCCAGATACTCCTTTAGTTTGACGAAAGCTTCCTCGCACTCTTTCGTCCAAACGAACTTATTATTGCGCCGCAGACATTGAAAATAGGGATGCCCCTTTTCTCCGCTAGCTGACACGAAGCGAGATAGGGCTGCCATCCGACCTGTTAGCTGCTGGACTTCTTTCACCGTAGCCGGGCTTCTCATCGCCAAGATGGCGGCACACTTGTCTGGGTTGGCTTCTATTCCTCTTTCAGTCAAGAGAAAACCCAAAAACTTTCCAGCCTCCACGCCGAAAATGCATTTCTCCGGGTTGAGCTTTAACTTGAACTTGGCGATCGTCGTGAACAATTCTTCCAAGTCTGCAACGTGCTTGCTCTTTTCCTGCGAGGTCACGACCATGTCATCGACGTAAGCTTCCACGTTCCTCCCCAGCATTGGTGCAAGTACTCGATCCATCAGCCTTTGGTACGTGGCCCCTGCGTTCTTCAGCCCAAACGGCATCACCTTATAGCAGTAGCACGACCTCTCCGTCATGAAGGCTGTTTTTTCTTTATCCATGGGATGCATCTTGATCTGATTATAGCCCGAGAAGGCATCCAGGAAACTCAGCAGCTTGCACCCTGCAGCACTATCAACCAGGGCATCAATGCTTGGTAAAGGATACGAATCCTTCGGGCAGGCCTTGTTCAAGTCGGTGAAATCGACGCACATGCGCCATTTCCCGTTACTCTTCTTCACCAGTACGACATTTGCCAACCATTCAGGGTACTGGACTTCCCTGATGTGGCCTGCAGCGAGGAGTTTCTGTGTTTCATCCCTGATCGCCTGCCTCCTCTCCTCGTTGAATTTTCTTCTCCTTTGTCGCACCGGTCTCACCAAATTGTCCATCACCAGATGATGGCACAAGAAGTCGGGATCAATCCCGGGCATGTCCGAAGCGGACCACGCAAACGCATCCAGATGCCGCTCAATCACCTTGGCGATCTGGTCCTGGAGATCGACCTCCAGAGATCTTCCCAGCTTGAAGATTTTTCCTCCGATCTCCTTTTCGAGCCACTGCTCGACAGGTTTAGGCCTGGACTCTCTGGCGATCACAGCCCTGGCGATTCCCTGTTCCCTTGCTTCCTCGGGGCGATTCCGCGCCTCTTCCTCCTCCAGGCCAGCATTCCTCTCCCCCAGCTCAGCATCCACCATTTCCACGTCTCTTCCGGCGGCCTCCTCTGTTACCGGCGGTCTGGGCTTCACACCGGGAGGTGGGGTGGTTGTTACATAACTCACTGATCTTTTGTTTTTCAGGCTATTCTCATAGCACCTTTTCGCTTCTTTCTGATCAGACTTGATCGTGATCACCACCCCTTCCATGGACGGCAACTTCACCTTCATGTGCCGAGTCGACGGAATGGCACCTATCCTGTTAAGAGTGGGCCTTCCCAACAGGATGTTATACGCTGAGGGGGCGTTTACGATGAGGTACTTGATTTTCTCCGTCCTCGACCCGGCCTCTTCTGTAAACGTGGTTCTCAGCTCAATGTACCCCCTGACCTCCACCTGGTCACCAGCGAACCCATATAAGCACCCTCCATAGGGCCTTAGCTGGTCAAGGGGCAATTCCAGCTGCGTGAAAGTCGGCCAGAACATCACGTCTGCCGAGCTTCCTTGGTCCACCAGAACTCTATGGACCTTCCTCCCTGCTGTAACCAACGAAATAACTATGGGATCGTTGTCATGAGGCACAACGTCCCGAAGATCCTGCTTGGTGAACGTAATGTCCACTTCCGGCGAGTGATCTTCAAACATGTCCACTGTCATCACCGATCGCGCATACTTTTTCCTCTGCGATGCGGTGCATCCACCACCTGAGAAACCCCCTGCAATGGTGTGGATCTCCCCGTGAATAGGCATCTCGTGTTGCTGGGCTTCTCCACCTGCTGGCTGGGAACTCGACGCTCCCCCCGTCCTTCTATCCAGCAGATAGTCATTTAGGAAACCGCTCTTAACCAGATCGTCGAGCTGATACCCTAAAGACAAACACGAGTCCAAGGTGTGGCCAAAACATTGGTGGAACTCGCACCAGGCGTCCGGCTTTGACCCCAGCACCTTGTCGCCCACCTTCTCAGGCGCCTTCAACCTAGCAGATATGTTAGGGATAGCGATCAGGTTCGCTAGTCCCATGACAAATTTGTGCTTAGGCGGGCGATTGTATTCCCGGCGTGCTGGTTGTTGGCGCGCTTGACTTCTTCCCTTGTTTCTCCTGTCGTAAGGATGGCGAGTCCTCTGGTCTTTTCTGGCCGCCACTGCCGTTTCCAGCACCCTCTGCGGCTAGATCCTGGTCTGGGCGCGTGGCCTGGCGGGAGCCACGCTGCCTCTCTTCTCGGCGGCTTCACTCTCGTCGGCGATGTGGGCCACCGCAAGTCGCCTGACTTCAGCAAACGTCGCTGGATGAGCCCTGATCAAGGCCTCGCAGAATGGCCCTGGCTGCACGCCCTTCTTGAAGGCATAGACCAACATTTCTTCATCCTTGGCCGGCGATCTGACCATCTGCGCTCCGAAGCGATTGAGGTAGTCTCTGAGGGACTCCCCATGGTACTGCCTTATATCAAACAGATCATAGGACACCCTGGGCGGTGCCTTATTCACAATGTACTGCTCGACAAAGATTTTCGAGAACTGTTGAAAATTGGTTATGTGGCCGTTAGGCAAGCTCAAAAACCACTCCATCGCCGTTCCCTGGAGCGTACTTACGAACATCTTGCAGTAGACGGCGTCTGACCCTCCCGACAGCATCATCTGCGTGTGGAACGTGGTCAGATGAGCCTCTGGATCCTCCACGCCGGTAAAGTCAGCCTTAACCGGAACCACGCTCGTGGGAATAGGCGTGTCGGTAATCGCCTGAACAAAAGGCATTGGGAAAACACGAGGTGGCGTCGACGGCGCCACCTCTTCAGCAGAAGAACGTCCTTGCTGCTCCTGAAGAGCTCGACGCAGCTCCTCAGTCACCTTGCTGAGCTCCTCGTTCCTGGCGCGAGAGGCGACCAGGTCCTCGTGTATCCTCGCCTGCTCTACGCGTGAGGCTTCCACAGTTGCCTGCAACGAGCGCATCTTCTCTGCCATCTGCGCCATGGTCATGGCGGTGTCGCCTTCATTAGCGACAGGCGCCACGGAACTGGAACGATTGCTTCTCATTTTTCTCATTAACTTCAGCGAATCACAGGAATGCAGCAAACAACACCTCAGCCTCGATCGAATCAGCGATCAATCGGAGAAACAGTGCGAAACAGTGCAAGAAAAACTCAAGAACACCGTAAGCCTTCAAAGAAAACCACGACTTCGCCAGAAACTACCGCTTCCCCGCGAACAACCAAACAAACGAAAGAACTCGAATCCACCGATCGAAAAGCCAAACGAACGGTTCAAAACGCAAATTCACCGAACGAAACTCACAGAAACTGCGAACGACGGTTGCACCAGCACACAACCACGCAGAAAACCTCGAAAACTTCCACGAACTCACGCTGTGGATGGGAGCAAGTTTTACACGGCCCCACGGTGGGCGCCTGATGATCCTGCCTGTTGACCGGAACGCTGGAAACTACCTCGTCCAAGGATCGACGTGCGCACCGCTTCTCACCTCCGCTCCTCTTCGGGATCTATCTCAAGAACCTGCAAAGAAGCAGCACGGCGCCGCTGCGGCCGATCGCACTCCAACGCTCAAGTCAGTGACGGTATCACCAAAAACTAAGAGAACTAGAACCGTGTAAATCCTCTCTCACAGTGAGCTCTATCACTCGCAAGCGTAAAGTGTATGAACTGAACGTGCGTACCTCAGAAAGTTTGTTAAGAACTCTTATATACCTGGTGGCTTTCTCTCTCCTGGCAGTTACAGACTTGGACACGTGGCTCGCATCCAACTGTACACGTGCCATCATCTGGAGGCTCCCTGACTTGGCGCTGCTTCTGCTCTCATTTTGGCTAAGTTACTTATGCATGGTACTGCCCAGTGCATAGCTAACTTAGGAGTGCGATCTATACTGGAACTGGCGAGTTAGGGGCCTTCATACACCTTCCCTGTGGTCTCGCCGGCCGCCTTCATAATCTGCTTCTCCTTCATCTTCGGCGATGTGCTTGTTCTGGCGATCTCCGACTGCTTGGTCGCCTGGGTCTACATCTGGCGACTTCATCTTCAACCTGGCGATCGCCTATTCTGGTAAGCTGGAAGTCGGAACACGCCAGCTTAACAACTGGCGACTACACGTGTCCCCCGACTTCCTTCCCTTCTGCCAACCTGGCGCCTTGTCAACACGCCTACACTGTAGCAGGATGCCACGTCATCACACCCGACCACCAGGGCGGTACAGTTGACATTGTGGATGAACATGACTTGACAAAACATATATGGATTCAGAAATTAAAGACTCAAAAGCATAATATGAACCAAATTAAAAGTGCAATAAAGACTCAAAAGCCTAAAAGAAAACAGCAACTCAAAGGTGTATGGAATCCTATCACAATTTGCACAACAATTGTTCAAGATCAATTGAACAAAGTGCACCGGTTGGATCTTCCAAATAGCACACCAAAACAAATTAAAATGTAAAAAACAGCAAGACAATTATGGAAATAAGATGAACAACATGAAATAAAGAAGAACTAAAAATGAAAGACCAAAAGCAACTCATCTTGAAGAACCTAAGCTCTGATACCAAATGATGGCAAATTTCATGAAGGTCTTCTTGAATCATGTAAGAGATGGTGCGGAAGCTATGGATGTGTGTGTGCAAGATCCTCCTAAGAGTGATGTTGATCTTGAAGGTGCATGATGTGTATAAATACTAAGCTAAGTGTAAATGAAATGAGAGCCAAATGAAATGCAAGAATGACAAGGCACATGGCACATGCTCATGACCGGCCAAGTAAGGAGAGCTTCTAGAATGTTCACTCTTTTATGCTTTCTAGCACTACTCTAATTACTAAGCACCCCTAATGAGCCTCCATGTAACATGTACAAGGCTTTCTCTCTTCCATCTGTGGCTTCATCCAATTGGGCGTGAATGTGCTTAGCCATTGACCTTGTAATGGGTCCTAGACGGTCTAGGTCTCCTCCTAGATGCTCCATGTGTAGCCTTCCCTCATCACGTCTTAGACATTCCTTCCTCCTAGACGCTCATCACGGTCTAGCCTTGGGTCTTGGCTTCCATGGTGAGATGTGCTTGGCCTTCCTCCATCACAAGAGATAAAGGCAAAGAGATGCACAACAAGAGAAACGATAAGAGAAAAGTGGCATTTTATACATGCATGAAGAGTCTTTACATTAAAAGTTTGTGTACAAGGGGATGTATACAAGATAACAAATTATCAAGGGCGAATGATCTTGCCGTCCACCACTTCGAAGTCGATAGCGAACTTAGAGTAGTCAGCCTCTGGGAAAACGCACTTAACTTGCTCGAGGGCCAAGTCGAATCCCTCAGCAAAGGTGTCAGCGGCCTCTTCCCAGAGCTTGGTCTTCTCAGCCTCAAGCTCAGCCTTGTCGGTCTCGAGCACGACCTTTTCAGTTGTAAGGGTGGCGATGGTGGATTCGGCTTCCTTGAGCTTGGACCCCTGATCATCGACACGCTTCTTGTTTGCTGCGAGAGCCTCCGCCAGATTTGCGATATGTTGGCGCAGGGAGGCATTCTCGGCTTCAAGCTGAATGACCTTGCCCTTGGTCTCGACCAACTCAGCGTCAAGAGTAGCGACGGCGTCCCCCATCATCATCTCTGTCTTGATGGTTTCTTGGACTTGCAGGGCGTGCCCACCATGCCCCTCAGCATCTCGCTGGTGTTCTGCAGGGCATCGTAGTCACTTTGTAGCGACTCTTTTTGGTTGTACAGCTCACTCATCTTGCTCTGCAGCTTCTTGATGCGGTGATGCTGGGTGGAGAACTCCAGAGAAAGCACCAGTTGGCGGGCCAGATGAAGGTCCACCTCGTTCCCGCTCCAGTTGACCAGCTCGCGATTTTGGAGCAGTTGCCTGGTCAGCTTGATAACTGTGGTGAGCCCTTCAGCGCTGGAACCCGAGGCTCGGAGGGAACTCTCACCACCACCCTCGGTTGTGGTGGCGGAGTCTTGAGGGCGTGGTGAGGTTGAGGGGTGAGAGATCCCCTCCGAGCGAGCAGCCTCGCTCCCAGCAGTTTGAGATGGCAAGGTGAGGGGTTGGCTGGCTGGGGGCGGGGAAGGAAGATGTGCTGGAGAAGGAGGGCGTGTTGGAGAAGTCTGTGCTGGAGGGATTGGAGAGGTATCCCCCTCAGCGCCCTCGGGCCTTAGGGTGGAAGAGCCGCCCACCTCGGCTCCCCTTCTTCTTCTTTGGACTAGAGGAGACCCCGAGCTCTCCCCTTCGGTGGATGCGACGGTGGTGGGAGCCTTCACCAGCCGTTTCCTTTTCCTCTCACCCCTGGTCTCGGGGCCTTCAGCTGGCGCGACCGAGAGAGGGGTGGCAGAGATGGGCTCGGAGGTGGCCTCGGTCCCCGAAGACGACCTAGTAGCTCGTCGGCTTTTGGCCTGCTCAATTAACTTTTGGTGTCGTTCTTTGCTGGAAGTCATATCTGCACCGGTTAGGCATGGCAAAGGGTTAGTGCACAAAGAGCCAAGAAAGCAAACAAAGTGCAGAAGAGTCAATCAAGCTCATCAGTTCAGTGTTAGCACGCAAAGAAGTGATTAACATGTGCAAGTGTGCAAGTGTGGCAAGCAAGCTGGGAGTGAAAACAACATAGGCAGTTGCAGTTAAGCGCAAGCACACTATCATACCCAGAGAAATGACAAGTTGAAGGGAAGAAGAGAATGCAAACCAATGTATTTTTTAAGCGCCTCCGCGTCAAACTCATGCTTGATGAGGGTGGAGGAGCTGAATTTAGCGCCCAAGCTCGAGAGTAGGCTGCACAACTCGAGCTCGTAAGGTGCCATAGCCTCCAAGCCTCAGGGTTTTTTAAACTCTACCTTGGGAACCCAATAGAGTGGGAAGCCCTCAAGTAGAGTCGGACTGTGCTCATTGGAGGTGATCATGTAGAACCTACCCTTCCAGTCCTTGAAGGATTGCTGGTATAGGCCCAAGATCACTCTTCCTGACACGCCGTTCAGGCTCACCCATGACCTATCGCCTGGGTTCTTGGCCTCGAAGAAGTGGAGGAAGACATCGGTTGAAGGAGGGTGTCCGAAATGGTTGCAGAGAATCTCGAACGCTCGGATGAAGGCCCAAGCGTTTGGATGGAGTTGACAGGGAGCCACGTTCAACTCGGTGAGGAGGTCCTTCTCAAAGAAAGTGAAAGGGAGTCGGAGGCGCAACCTCTTGAAGATGCGGAGTAAATGAAGGTGAAGGGTGCTCCATTGGTGGCCCTATCATCCATGCATATTGGCATGTCTCGAAGGGGGATGCACACGTCCAAGTGTGAGTCATCTTCCCTGTCAAGGGCGCATGTGGGTTCATCTGAGTCGCTGCTCAGAAGGTTGGTGAGATGGTCGTCGGGAAGTTGCGTAGAAGTCTCAGCGAGCAAGTGGAGGGGAGCCCACTTGTACACCCGCGCGTAGTTATGTTGAGGAGGCGCCGCTTGGGGGTGCGCACTCGTTGAGAGGGGCGCGCTCGTCGAAGGCGGTGGTGGTGCACTTGCGGAAGGCTGTGCACCAGAGGAGGAAGCGAGACGCGCAGTAGTTTTTGTTCGAGCCATTGTTCAGTAGCTACAATGGAGAAAGAAAAGAAGGAATGAGGGACCAATGAAAAATAGGGTTCAGCAAAAAACAAGAGGAAGGCAAGGAGAACGAAAATGTTATGGTTGAAGGGAGTGGAGAAGTGAAAGCGACGAAGAAGAAGAAGCGAAAATATGGAGAAATGCAGAAAAACCAGAAGAAACCCCAGAACAGTGCAGGGAAAGGGAAAACAGCCCACAACGTATGCACAGTACGGTTATTGGATGATGCAATCGGTAGAAAGTATTTAATATGCTATGGATGAAGAAAAAAGGTACCTTTTGATGATCGCAAGTGGTTTCTGAAAGCTTGAGATTGAGGAAGACGAATCGCGCAGAGAAGGGCTTCGAGAGCTTCAGAGAAGAGCGTTGGAGAAGGTGATGGAACAGTGGAGGCACGCAAGTATTTGAATGTGAAAAGCGCAAATGACGTTTCATGCTAGCCGTTGATGCGTACACGTGTCGCAAGATTAGGGGAGGAAGGCGTAACGTCACTTAAAACACAGCACGTGATGTGGCACGTGACGAGGCATCACTTGCCACGTGGCCACTGAAGACGATCACTTAGTCTCTTCGCTGAAAACAAATTTACAACTCGAGACTGGGGGGCTTGTGATCCGGTCGGTCATCGGTAGTCGGTGACATCAGCAACAGATAGCCACGTGGAGCGTTCTTAGTGGAACACGTGGGCCAGGGAAGAAGATGAGTCATTGAGTAAGTCACCCAGGGTGGTGATCGGTGATCAGGGGGCGGTGGTCAGCGCCTATATAAGCGCCTGAAAGCAGAAGGCGTGGCGCTATGGTGCACCAATCGGTCATCTGGTGTGAGCGATGATCATCGAGTTTTCGTGTCACACGCAGTTAAGCTGGAAACGAAGGGTGATTCCTAGCGAGAGCGTTGCATACGAGCCTTGCGTGACGGGGTATCAGAGAAAGGAGAAGTTATGTGCTTTGTAGTGTCGTGCACGAGAGTGGCCTAAGAGAGCTAGTAAGCCAGTCGGTAATTGGTGCTTCTAACCCATAACGTGCACGGTGCAAAGCAGAGGTGATCGTTCACACAGTAGGTAAATTCCTGGTGCGTGTGCTTAGCCAAGCCACACTTGGTATTCACACTGAGGTTGCACGAGCCACCTAGTGGGAGAAACGCACAAAGTTACTTCATGCACGGATAACTTAGGCGCGCAACAGAGGTGCGCTTTCTGGAGAGAGGTCCGGCCAGGATATATAAAGGGAATTTCGCGCTCATGCAGGAGGAGGTAAGATTCATTCTTGCAAGTTACCAGTTTACACACACACAGAGAAAAGAGAGAGAATCACAGAGTGCACACGAGTCTCGCAGAGAGTCAGTTCTTAGTTCTTTAGTGGTTTTGTAAGGCTGACTTGAGCGTCGGAGTGCCACCAGCCGCTAGAGGCGCAGTTTGGTGTGTTTCGCAGGTTTGCTTGGAGTCTTATGGAGTTCTTGGAGCATTCCTGCACTTGTCACGGCTGTGGAGGTGGAAGATAGAGTTTGACAAGGCGAATCCTTCGACGTTTGAATCCCCTGCAAGATCAGTATCCTCAAAAATTTATACAAGTTATGAACGTTTGTTGAGATACTTAGTAAAATTAAAAGAAAAAAATGTAAAATATAATTGAAAAGAGTATTTATATAAATATTAAAAAAATTATAAGTAGAGTTTGAACATGAGATAAAGCTGGTTCACCTCGAGTTTCAATGTCTTACTTTTTTTTATAATAATTTCATTTGCTTTTTTTCTTCCTGTTTCCTATAAGGTTGATTCTCTAGTTGGATTAGGTTTAATGATTCACCTGTCTTATTTGTTTGTCTATTTACTTCTTCAAAAAGAAAATCCCAAGTCTGAAAACAAGTATAAGAATTAGGAATGTGGTTTTGTTACTGCACATCTTATTTTTGTGCATGAACACTATTTTAATGTCTTAAATTAATTGCTTATAATTATGTTTTGAACAATGGAATTAATCCTTAGCTTTTTTAGGCATTGGGGTAGTGAAATAACTTGACTTTGGCATTTTAAAAAGCATTTTTCTGTCAAGTTCGTGTCTGTTGTTCCAGTTCGGTAACCACGCTTAAACTCAAACATTGCTTGTTTTGGTTGTGATTTTATGTTACAAGATTTTATGTTAAACTATGTTGGAGATCTATGCATAAACTAAGGCCACCTGACATGAATTTGGATTCATTTTCTGCATAATTCTGCAAACCAGTTGATGGAGATCAAGATCAAGAAGAGGTAGAAGCCGAAGTTGAAGGTGCTCAAGAGGATATTAGCTTACCTCAAAGAATTACAAGGAGAAAATTTAAAGAATTAGGAAGTAGTGGTAGAATGTTTTCTCTTTTTGTAGTATCTTTTGTATCAAATGTAGAATGTTTAAATATATAGATTTTAGGAAGGTTCTTAGAGGGAAACCTAAAGATACCTCTTTTTGTAAAGCATCTTTAGACATTAGTTTAGAACTTTCTAGAAGTTGACCCTTCATGTCTCACTATAGGCGCTAGAAGTGGGTAGCATGCAAGGGACTTTTGGTTAGCTTGTTGTGTAAGCTTTGTAAACTTCATCACCGGTCCTTCTCCTATATAAGGAGGGCTTGGGTCCTTCTAAAGGCAGATTTGATATTGATAGTACCGAAACTCTCCCAAAATTGGTGAGCATTTGAGAGACTTGTGTCTTCTCTTAACTAGTCTTATCTTGAGAGCAATCTTGGAGCCTCAAGTGGCGGCATCTCACTCATCTTGGAGCTTTGCATCCTCCAAGTGGCGTGTTCTCTTCCAAGGACTCCAACCACATAAGTCTTCTTCTCTTTTCCATCTATTTCCTCCATTTCCATGTCCATATAAACTCTCAAAACATGTCTTAGGTCTTTTCTTGCACTTCTATTTGGTTCTTTGGCTTTCTTTCTTGTTTTGTTCGGTTCATCTTCTTCTTTACTGTTTTTAATCGGTTCATCTTCCTTCTTTCATGCTTTTGTTCGGTTCAATTCATTTGTTAGACATTTTAAACGGTTCATTTGATTTCTTGTGCCTTTTAATCGGTTCAATTGACAAGAAATGGATTTCTATATGAGTTTTGGTGTGATGGCTCAAGTTTTGGTGAGTTCTTGAATGAAAGAACATTGATCCAATTCTAGAAAAGTGCCTATTCACTTTCCAACTCAAGTTGATTCCATACAATGTCTATGAAACATCTATATCTTGCTATTGGAATCATATCATGTGGTATCATGAGTCTTAGGTTTGTTCTTCTTTGTGTTTGAGTTGTTTTGGCACTTTTAATTCAAGAACTTTACATTCTTGTTGTTTCCTTTCTGTTTTTCGGTTATTTTTTAGTATTTCTTGTTGTTTTCTTGTTGTTATTACATTGTGTTTGTGTCATTTTAATTTTTGAATCCTTATAAGTTTTGTCAAAAGTCATGTTTCTCCAAAAATGTTATCAATTCTTTGTGGTCCTTTTGTTGTAATTTTTGTTTCTTGATTTTGTGTTAAGTATAGTTTTATGTGTTTGTTTCTTGATCCTTTGGTGTATTTTCTTTTTAGTATTGAGTTCATACTTGTGTATTAGACCTATACAAGTTCTTAAAAGTCATTTCTATTATGTCTTTGCTAGTTCTTAATTCTGCTTTTCATTCCTGTTAGGTTTCCTCTGTTTTCTTAAAACGTGTTGACTGTTTCGATTTATTGCAATTGATTTGCTTACTGGAAATTTCTGAAATTCTGGATTTGAGTTCTTCAAAGTGTTATAAAAGCATAGAAAAAAGAAGTACTTCAAAATTCAAAGTAAAAAAAAATGATAAATGAAATACGACCAGTGTGTAATTCTGCCGAAAAAAATACGGTAATCTGGCAGTGATTTTAGAAAATTTATCACAATTAATTGGATTACTGTTTTTGAGTAATTCCAGTGCCATTTTTGAGATAATATCTTGAACTTTCTGTGGTTACAATTTTATAATCCAGTTCGTTTTATATCATTCCAGATAAATCTATAAACATCACGCACAGTTTGCACAAAAATATTTTCCAGTAGTTCTGTTTTTGTTTTCTTCATCTAGTCTAGTGCTTTTCTCTAGGTCTCTTTTGTGTGCCTTCCTTTTCATTGAGTACCTTATTTTCTTGCTTGTCTTTTATTCACTATTCTTTGTGTTTGTCATAATTCTTGTATTCCTTTTGTTTAACCTTTCTTGTTTACACATTTTCTTGTTTGTCTTTGATTGTTCCTTGGTTTTGTGGTGCTTGGCTTTGAGATTGAGTGCTTTTGCTTTGACATCTTTCATTTAAGGTTACTAAGGCCTCAAGAGCAGATTGGTTAAGGGAAGTATTCTTTCTTGGAGTGATTTGAGTGACTCATCCTTCGGCACCTTGTTATCTTCTTTGTTGCTCACATTATTTTCTTAACCTTTGTTTGTTTTTTTGGTGTTTGTTGTTTTCCTTTATCATGGATACATATTCTAGTGCTGAATCTTCAAAACCACGCTCCACTCATAGAGCCTATGTTCTTAATGAGTTGAAAGAAGCAAGGAAAGCTCTTGCTGAAAAAGATGATGCATTACAAAGATTGGAAGAACGTTTGGCCAAGGTTGAATTAAAGCAAGAGAGGGTTTCTCCTCGGCATGATAGGCATCCTTCTCCTCGGCATTCTTACAAGGGTTCTTCTTCTCACGGCAATGGAGATGAGTCTAGACGAAGGAGGCATCGTCCTCATTCCAATGGAGGCAGCCACCACTGTGACCAAAGACATCATCAAGAACCAAAACCTCAAGTTCCGTTTGTAAAAGTTCCTAGTTTTAGTGGGGATAGTGATCCTACTTTGTATTTAGAATGGGAGGTTAAATGTGAACAAATTTTTACAGCATATAAGGTAGAAGAGGATCAAAAAGTGAATATAGCCTCTTTAGAATTCATAGATTATGCCATGAGATGATGGCATAGTATTGTAATGGACATTGGCTATAACAAGAGACCTCTCGTGGTCTCTTGGGACGATTTAAAAGAGTGTATGCGCTTTAGATTCGTACCACCACACTTTAGGAAAGACCTCATGTTGAAGCTCCAATGGTTTCAACAAGGCACGTTAAGTGTGGATGCATACTTTAAAGAGTTAGAACGCTTTTGCTTCAAGTTAAATTGCAAGAAAGTGAGGAAGTTATGATTGCTAGGTTTGTAAGTGGCCTAAGAAGGGATATTCAAGATGTTGTTGAACTTCAAGAGTATTCATCTTTGGGATCTTTGGTTCACCTTGCAATGAAGGTTGAAGCCCAACTTTCTAAGAGAAATTCTTTTAAAAACTCTCCCAATGATGGTTACTATAACAACTCTTGGAAAAATAAAAAGTCTTTTTCAAAATTTCCTTCCAAGGATTCTTTCAAACCTAAGGATTCTAGGCCTTCCACTTCTACTCCTAAATCTCCAATCAAATCGTCTAGTAAGAAATGCTTTAAGTATATGGGTTATGGTCACATTGCGGCTAATTGTCCTTCTAAAAGAAATATGTTTGTGCATAATGGCATTGTAGTTAGTGAGCATGATTCGGATTCACCTAGGCATTCTTCGCATTCTAGAGCATCTAGTGAGCATGAGAGTGAAAGTCCACTTGAAGGAGATTTGTTGGTTGTGAGAAGACTTCTTGGTCAAGTTTTACAACCTTTTTGTACCGCCCAGGTGGTCGGAAGTGATGACGTGGCAGCAAGCTATTATATAGGCGTGTTGAACGGGACACCTGGCTGGCAGAAGGGAAGGAAGTCGGGGGGGCTCGTGTAGTCGCCAGTTAGTAAGTTGGCGTGCTCCGATCTCTAGCATACCTAAACCGGCGGTCACCGGGTTTGAGATGAAATCGCCGGATGCGAACCTAGGCAACCAAGTGATTAGAGATCGCCGAAAGAAGGACATCGCCGAAGGATCAGTGAAGCTTGTTCCAGGCTTTCGAAGCAGAGGATGAAGCCATCAGATAGTCATTCCCTAGCTAGCCAGAGGTTGAGGTCGGGGAACAGCTTACCCGAACATGCACGATGAAGCAAGTGAAGTAGATCATGAAGGCGGCCGGCGAGACCACAGGGAAGGTGTGTATGAAGGCACCCGTACTCGCCACGCAGAAGAGATCACGCTCCAAGGCAGTTATGCGCTGAGTTGTTTCTTGCATAAGTAACTTAGCCGAAAAGCCTGAAGAGTAAGAAGTGGCGCCCAAGTCAAGGATGCTCCAGATGGTGACACGTGTACAACTGGATGCGAGCCACGTGTCCATATGTGTAACTGTCAGGAGAGAGAAAGTGCACAGGTATATAAGAGATTCTAACGAACTTCTGAGGTACGCGCGTTTTAGAATACTTCTTTACGCTTGGGAGAACTTGAGTACGCTGAGAAAGAATCTTGCACGGTTCCAGAGAGTTCTTGAGTTTTCTCTTAGTATTTGGTGGTTCAGTCGCTGACTTGGGCGTCGGAGCGTGATCGGCCGCAGCGGCGCCGTTCTGTCTTTTTGCAGGTTCTTGAGGTGAATCAAAGCGAAAGACGGAAGCTAACACGGCGCAAAGTCGATCCAGATCTGACGAGGCAAGGCTCTTGCGTCTTGATCAGCAGGCAGGATCATCAGGCGCCCACCGTGGGACCATGTAAAACTTGTTCCCATCCGCAGCGTGAGTTCTTGGAGTTTCTGCAATTTCTGTGTGGTTGTGTGCTGGTGCAACCATTTTCCGCTGTTCGTTGAAGTTTTGTTCGGTAAATTCGCGTTTCCACCGTTCGTTTGAAGTTTCTTTCGTTCTTGTTCAGTGAGGTGAAGTTTTTCGTCGTTCACGTGAGTTTCAATCGGTGAGATCGAAGCTTCACCATTCGTTTGGGTTTTTGACCGGTGAATCAGAGGTTTTGGTGGAGGAGTGGTAGGTTCGTGTTGAGATTGCAAGTTTCTGCGAAGGTCTGTGCTGTTGAGATTGTGTTCCTGAAGTTCTTTGGAGTTCACGAAGTTCTGACCGAGTGATTGCTGGATCGATCATCGCTGAAGGAGGTTTTGTTCATTGCTCGTTGTGGTCTGTTAAGTTTTCATGAGAAAGATGAGAAGCAACCGTTCAAGTTCAGTCGTGCCAGCTGCAGCTGAAGGCGCCATGACTATGGCGCAGATGGTGGAGATCATGCGTGCGCTGCAGGCGAATGTGGAGGCCTCGCGTATAGAGCAGGCAAAGATGCATGAGGACCTAGTCGCCTCTCAGGCCAGGAATGAAGAGCTCAGCAGTGTGACTGAGGAGTTGCGCCGAGCTCTTCAGGAGCAGAGAGGGCGCCCAGTCGCTGAAGAAGTCGCACCATCGTCGCCACCTCGCGTTTTCCCCATGCCATTTGCTCAGGCGATCACGGACACGCGCCTATCCCTGCGAGTGTGGTACCCGTGAAGGCTACTTTCACCGGCGTGGAGGATCCTGAAGCACATCTCACCACGTTCCACACGCAGATGATGCTGTCAGGAGGCTCGGATGTTGTGTATTGCAAGATGTTTGTGAGCACGCTCCAAGGAACAGCGCTGGAATGGTTTGTGAGCCTGCCTAAAGGTCACATAACCAATTTCCAACAGTTTTCGAAGCTTTTTTTCGAGCAGTACATAGTGAACAAGGCGCCGCCTAGGGTGTCTTATGATCTGTTCGACATAAGGCAGTACCAGGGAGAGTCCCTCAGGGACTACTTGAACCGTTTTGGGGCGCAGATGGTCCGCTCGCCGGCCAAGGACGAAGAGATGTTGGTCTACGCCTTCAAGAAGGGCGTGCTGCCGGGACCTTTCTGCGAGGCGTTGATCAGGGCTCACCCCGCCACGTTTGCTGAGGTTAGGCGACTTGCAGTGGCCCACATCGCCGATGAGAGTGAGGTCGCCGAGAAGAGAGGGAGCGTGGCCCCCGCTAGGCCACGTGCCCAGACCAGGATCCAGCCACAGAGGGTGCTGGAGACAGCGGCGGCTAAGAGGGATCAAAGGACCCGCCATCCTTATGATCCAAGGAAAAATAAGGGCAGGGGCCCAGGGCGCCCCAGGGAGTACAATCGCCCACCAAAGCATAAGTTTGTCATGCGGTTGGCGGACCTGATCGCCATTCCCAATATAGCAGCCAAGCTCAAGGCACCTGAGAAAGTGGGCGACAAGGTGTTAGGACCGAAGCCCGACGCTTGGTGCGAATTCCACCAGGGTTTTGGTCACACCGTGGATTCATGTTTGGCATTGGGATACCAGCTCGACGACCTGGTCAAGAGCGGGTTCCTAAATGATTACTTGCTGGACAGGAGGGCGGGGGGAGCGTCGAGCTCCCAGCCAGCAGGTGGTGAGGCTCAGCAGCACGAGATGCCCACTCATGGAGAGATCCACACCATCGCAGGAGGTTTCTCGGGTGGTGGATGCACCGCGTCACAGAGGAAGAAGTATGCGAGGTCTGTGATGACGGTGGACATGTTCGAGGATCACTCGCCAGACGTGGACATCACGTTCACAAGGGAAGATCTCAGGGACGTTGTTCCTCATGACAACGATCCAATAGTCATCTCGCTTGTTACGGCGGGAAGGAAGGTCCACAGGGTTCTGGTGGACCAAGGAAGCTCGGCAGATGTGATGTTATGGCCGACTTTCACGCAGCTGCAGTTGCCCCTTGACCAGCTGAGGCCCTATGGAGGGTGCTTGTATGGTTTTGCTGGCGATCAGGTGGAGGTCAGGGGGTACATAGAGTTAAGAACTACATTCACGGATGAGGCGGGCTCGAGGACGGAGAAAATCAAGTACCTCGTCGTGAATGCTCCCTCAGCATATAACATTCTGTTGGGAAGACCAACGCTCAACAGAATAGGAGCTGAGCCTTCAACCAGGCACATGAAGGTGAAGTTGCCATCGATGGAAGGGGTGGTGATCACCATCAAATCTGACCAGAAGGAGGCGAAGAAATGCTATGAGAATAGCCTCAAGAATAAGAGGTCGGTGAGTTACATCACAACGACGCCGCCTCCCGGTGTGAAGCCCAGGCCAACAGAATGGCGAGTTGTTGATCAGCGATGGAGGTGGCCGCCGGAGGCGACGTCGCCATGATGGATGCTGAGGCTGAGGGAGAGAACGCCGATCGGGAAGAAGAGGCGAGGAACCGCCCAGAGGAAGCGAGGGAGCTGGGAATCGCCAGGGCGGTGATCGCCAGGGAAGCTAGACCCAAACCCGTCGAGGAGTGGCTCGAAAGGGAGATCGGGGGAAGGTCTTCAAGCTGGGAAGATCCTTGGAGGCTGAGCTCCAAGACCAGATCGCCAAGGTGATAGAGCGGCATCTGGATGCTTTTACATGGTCTGCTTCGGACATGCCGGGAATCGACCCCGACTTCTTGTGCCACCATCTAGCAATGGATCACCAGGTCAGGCCAGTGCGACAAAGAAGAAGGAAGTTCAACGAGGAGAGAAGGCAGGCGATCAGGGATGAAACACAGAAGCTCCTCGCTGCAGGCCACATCAGGGAAGTCCAGTACCCTGAGTGGCTGGCCAATGTCGTACTGGTGAAGAAAAGCAATGGGAAGTGGCGCATGTGCGTCGATTTCACTGACCTAAACAAGGCTTGCCCAAAGGATTCGTATCCTTTGCCAAGCATAGACGCCCTGGTTGACAGTGCTGCAGGGTGCAAGTTGCTGAGCTTCCTGGACGCCTTCTCGGGGTACAACCAGATAAAGATGCATCCCATGGATGAAGAGAAGACCGCCTTCATGACCGAGAGATCGTGCTACTGCTACAAGGTGATGCCCTTTGGGCTGAAGAATGCGGGGGCCACGTACCAGAGGTTGATGGATAGGGTACTTGCACCAATGCTGGGGAGGAATGTGCAAGCGTACGTGGATGATATGGTCGTGACCTCGCCGGAGAAGAGCAAGCACGTTGCGAACTTGGAGGAGTTGTTCAACACAATCGCCAAGTTCAGATTAAAGCTGAACCCCGAGAAGTGCATTTTTGGCGTGGAGGCGGGGAAGTTCTTGGGATTCCTCTTAACTGAAAGAGGAATAGAGGCCAATCCTGATAAGTGCGCTGCCATCATGGCGATGAGGAGCCCGGCTACTGTGAAGGAGGTGCAGCAACTTACAGGTCGGATGGCCGCTCTATCTCGTTTCGTGTCGGCTAGCGGAGAGAAGGGCCATTCGTACTTTCAGTGTTTAAGGCGGAACAACAAGTTTGCCTGGACGAAGGAGTGTGAAGAGGCCTTCGTCAAGCTTAAAGAGTACCTGGCGAGCCCGCCGGTTTTGTGCAAACTGTTGGTGGGAACCCCTCTCAGGTTGTACTTTGCTGTGACTGAGAGGGCGGTGAGTGCGGTGCTCGCCCAAGACCAAGATCAGGCTCAAAAGCCTATTTACTTCGTCAGCAAGGTGCTGCAGGGCCCGGAGGTGAGATATCAGCCTTGGAGAAAGCTGTATTGGCTGTTGTATTTTCGGCGAGGAGGTTGCGCCATTATTTTCACAGTTTTACCATACTGGTGATGACCGACTTGCCCATCCAGAAAGTCTTGAAGAAGCCTGATGTAGCTGGTAGGATGGTGAAGTGGGCGGTGGAGCTGTCGAAGTTCGATATCAAGTACGAGCCTCGAGGTCCGATCAAGGGGCAGATTTTCGCTGATTTTGTGGTCGAGCTCTCATCAGAAGCAGCGCGAGTTGAGGGGGATGATTTCCGTTGGGTGCTCTCGGTGGACGGATCGTCGAACCAGCAGGGTAGCGGTGCTGGAGTCAACCTGGAAGGGCCCAACGGTGTGCTGATTGAGCAGTCCCTGAGGTTTGCTTTCAAAGCCAGCAACAATCAAGCAGAATATGAGGCACTGATCGCCGGAATCTTGTTGGCCAAGGAGATGGGAGCTAGAGTGCTGATGGCTAAGAGTGACTCGCTGTTGGTCACGGGACAAGTAACAGGCGAGTTCCAGGCCAAGGATCCACAAATGGCGGCTTACCTAGAGTATGTGCGGGAGTTGAAGAGTTCCTTTGTCTCCTTTGAAGTGGTGCATGTGCCCAGAGAGCAGAATGCCCGAGCTGACTTGCTAGCTAAGCTCGCCAGTTCGGGCAAGGGGGGTAGACAGAGGACGGTGATCCAAGAAACTCTAAAGACGCCTAGAGCATTTGTGGCAGACCATCTGGTTCTTCAAATAAGCAAGTCGACGGAGAAAGCGGCGAGGAGTCACAGGTCTTTAACTCAGGAGACCTTGAGATCGCCGAGAATAAGAGCATGTCGGGGGGAGAAGGTGAACGTGGCGCAGGTCTGCGCTACCCATGAGCCAGACACCTGGATAACACAGTACAAGCGATGCCTGGCGGATGGCCTTCTCCCACTGGATCTAACAGAGGCCAGGAAGATAAAGAAGAACTCCAGCAAGTTCACGATGATTGATGGCGAGTTGTATAGGTTTGGGTTCACACACCCACTCCTGGAATGTGTGCACGGAGAGAAATGTACAAGAATTATGGCCGAGCTCCATGAAGGGATATGCGGAAGTCACGTCGGGGGTCGAGCTCTGGCCGCGAGAACCCTCCGTGCAGGTTACTACTGGCCAACAATGAGGGAGGACTGCAAGAAGTATGCACAGTGTTGCAATCAATGTCAGCAGCACACCGATTGGCACAAAGCGCCTCCCGAAGAGTTGAAGTCGATTTACAGCCCTTGGTCGTTTCATACGTGGGGGATCGACATTCTGGGACCTTTCCCATTGGCGATCAGGCAGATGAAGTACTTGGTGGTGGCGATTGAATATTTCACCAAGTGGATCGAAGCAGAACCAGTAGCCCAGATCACCGCACACAAGATCGAGAGCTTTGTGTGGAAGAACATCGTGTGCCGGTTTGGTGTGCCTAAGCGCCTGGTGTCAGACAATGGGACTCAATTTGTAAGTCACCTGTTGAAGAAGCTGTGCGAAGAGGTGGGAATTCAACAAGTGTTTGCATCCGTCGAGCATCCCCAGACAAATGGCCAAGTAGAGTCCGCCAATCGGGTATTGCTAAGAGGCTTGAAGAGAAGGCTAGAGAAGGCCAAGGGATCGTGGGCTGAGGAAGTACCCCGCATAGTTTGGGCGTACCACACCACCGAGCAGTCAGGAACCCATGAGACCCCGTTTAGCTTGGTCTATGGGTGCGACGCAATGATTCCAGTGGAGATCCAGGAGAGCTCGCCGAGATTCCAGAACTTTGTAGCGGAAGACTCGAATGAGGAAAGAAGGTTGAATCTGGATTTGCTGGATGAGGTCAGGGAGGAGGCAAGAGTAAAAGCCGAGGCAGTAAAAAGAAGGATTGAATGAAGGTATAACTCGAAGGTGATGCCAAGGCAGTTCAAAGAAGGCGACCTGGTGATGAGGAAGGCCCACCAGTACGAGATGGAGAACAAGTTGTCGCCTAAGTGGACGGGACCGTTCAGAATAACCGAGGCGCTCGAGAACGGCGCCTACCGCTTAGAAACTTTGGAAGGAGGGGCGATTCCTCGCACTTGGAACGCCACACACCTCAAGTTATATTACAGTTGAAGCTTTGTAAGTAAAAACAAACACGAAGAGTTTTGCAAGTTTCTATTAAAACAGTTTGAAGGGGGCACTCTTTTTTCCCTAAGGAGGGTTTTTAATGAGGCCACCCAATAAAGAAGAGTTTTTCGAAGTTTAAAGTGTTTTAGATTGCATGCTTATTGTTACGAAAGTTTTAGAAAAAAGACCTTGTCACTCGTATGTGATTTAAGGCAAGTTTGAAGTTATGTTGCATGCTTTCTAAAAAAATTTTAAGTCCCCATCGCTTTTCGGCGATTGGCGACATCAGTTAAAGTTAAAAGTCCTCATCGACTTTCGGCGATCGGAGGCACCAGCAACGTTTAAAAGACCTCAACGCCCTCGCGCGTCCTGAGGCGAGAAAGAGATTAAAGACCTCCTCGTCGTCGAGCGAGTGCAGGCGAGAAAGTAAAAAGTCCTCAGTGCCTCCAGGGGAGAGAAGATGTAGCCCCTGGGGCAATGTAGAGGCACCGGTAAAAAGTCCTCAGTGCCTCCAGGGGAGAGAAGATGTAGCCCCTGGGGCAATGTAGAGGCACAAGATAAAGACCTTCTCGTCGTCGAGCGAGTTCAGGCGAGTTAAAGACCTTCTCGCCGTCGAGCGAGTTCAGGCGAGTTAAAGACCTTCTCGCCGTCGAGCGAGTTCAGGCAAGATAAAGACCTTCTCGCCGTTGAGCGAGCTCAGGCAAGATAAAATCCTTCTCGTCTCGAACGAGTTCAGGTACGGTGTAGAGGGTGGAAGAAGTTTGAAGGATGGCTAAGGTAGGTTCGAAGAGAACGCCTAGCTGTCCGGCTTATTGTTCTGAAACTCAGGGAGGTAGAGAAGGATCCGAAAGGCGCCTCTACCCCCCAGATGAGGGAACTATAGCCAAGTTACGAAGGCAAAAGGGACTTACATTGCCGGGACCCTCTGGCGATCAGAAGAAATTCAGGCGATGGCAAGAGTAAGGACCCATTTTGATGGAGCAGATCAGGTGAACTACATCTTAAACTATCAGTTGGATTGAAACTTGCTGTTTAGTAAGTAGTTTCGCGCTGAAGTTCGTTGTCATAAAGTTCACAAGCTATTAAAATGTTGTCGTTCGAAAGGTGATAGTTTGATCGAGTTTGAAGCATTAAGTAAACGGTAGAATCGCTAAGTTACTTTGTTTAAGCGGTTTTTACAAGAAGAAGCAAAGCAGACAGAGAGACCATATGTATAAGCAGAAAAATTTATAATAAAGGCATTATCAGTTCAAGTACATAAGAATAGAGGAAAAATATTACAAGCAAGGCCTAAAGATTGTGCAAAAAGATATCAGGGAATAAGCGGTGGAGGGAGATGACTAATCTTCGGAAGGCACGATCTTCCCATCCACCACTTCGTTGTATAGTGATACCATGGAGAGGTCGAGCTCGGGGTACTGGCAGGTGACTTGCTCCAGGGCGGCGTCGAACCCAGCGGCGAGGACTTGGGCGGAGCTCAGTTCGAGCTCTTCGTTTTGCTTTTTGAGCCCCTCGGTTTGCTGTTCTAGCTCGTCAGCTCGTTTCTTCAGTTCTTCAGTTTTCTCACGAGCTTGAACGAGGTCTTCAGCAACCTTTTTGCTTTCCTCCCGCGCCTGGGCCAGCTCTGCAACAGTTCTTTTGTTTTCCTCTCTAGCTTCGGCGAGCTCAGCCACGACGTCGTTCCTCTCCTTTTCGACCTTCCCAAGGAGAACCTCCTAATCAACCGACCTTTTCTCGAGGTTCTCTACCTTGGCTGCATCCGCTTTTATTGATGCCTCCAAGTCAGCCACCTTGAGTCGGTAGGGAACCAGCTTACTCTCCAGCTCGATTTTCTCTTGAGCTAGGAGATGCAGTTTCTGGCGTAGATCAGAGGCCTCCTTGCGTGCCACCCTCAGCTCGGCACTCATGGCGTCTTCCACCCTTGAGTGATCAATCTCCGCCATCATGAGGTTGCAGGACAGCTTCTCCGCCTCGATCCTTATCAGGCGATTCTCCTCTTGGAGTGTGGAGATATCACCCTGAAGTTTTTTGGTGGAGCTCTCCACAGATTTTGTTATGATGGAGGGGAGGTCCTCTGCCATCATTTTCAGCTTAGCTGTGAAGGGCCCCCATATTTCTTTGACCGCGGGGGGAAGGCTTGCAGCCGCTGTTGGCGGAGGGGCTGAAGGGGCCTGGTGCTGACTCTCACCACCACCCTCTTGAATTGGTTGAGGAAGTTGGGTTTCCTGGCGTGGTGGTGAAGAGGGGGACTCGGTAATGAGTATTGGCGAGTTGTGAGCGCCCTCATCCCCACCTGGTGCAGCTTCAGCGATTGAGGCAGTTGAAGGAGGACCCTCTCCAGCAGATACGAATGGCGTGGAGGCGCTCGGAGGGTTCTCCATGAACTTAGGCTCATTGCCTTCAACCGCAGGAAGTGCAGCTGCCAAGGGTATCGCTTGGACTGGCGGTGTTGGAGCTGGGGGAGTAGGCGGTGTTGGTGTTGGTAGAGCAGGTGGTGAAGAAGGTGTCGCCCTTCTCCTTTTAGTAATGAGGCCGTCCTCAGTTGCCTCATCATCTTCATCTTCGTCTTCTTGAACCACTTGAGGAGTTTTCCTCTTTGGTTTCTTTAAGACGAGCTTCTTTCGTTGAGGGGCGGGCAGTGCCTCTGGAGGAGCTGGGCCTTGAGGGGGCGATCTGCCCTGGGCAGCGGCGATCTCCACCACTGAGTTTGGCACGGTTTGAGAGCCCGACGCCAATCTGTGGGTTCGGGCGAGCGCCCTCAGTTCAGCCAATTTGCCTTTGCCCAACATGAGATCTGCACGGTGCAAAAATATACAAGTAAGCGCGAAGGCAAAGGTAAAATATACGAGTACGAGTGCGAATGATGCAAACAAATGGTGCAGGAAATAAAAACCAAGTCTAATGCGCCACAAGCAGGACGCCCAATAATAGATAACAGAGATGCAGCACAAGACGAAAACCTAAAAGTCGAGGTAAGCGCTAACCTATGTGAGCGTTGAAGGGAGTTGGGGATTGAGAGAGTCGAAGAGCGTCGTGGGTTTGCAGAGAAAACTCAGAGCGTTTTGAGAAGGCAGAAAGATGATGAAACAGTAAAAATGAAAAGGGTTTAAGGGTTTTTCAAACGTTTTTGGAAGCACAAACGACAGCTGAAGATGACCGTTGATGAAGCCACGTGTCGAGCGATTGGAAAAGGTGTTTGGTGGAGCGTCAGAAAAGCAGAAGGTACGAACGTTTGGAATTCTGCGCCAGCGCCACGTAGATCGGCAGTGACGTGACCACTTAGTCTTTTCGCTGGACAAGTCTTCGCTTAAGACTGGGGGGCTTGTGTACCGCCCAGGTGGTCGGAAGTGATGACGTGGCAGCAAGCTATTATATAGGCGTGTTGAACGGGACACCTAGCTGGCAGAAGGGAAGGAAGTCGGGGGGCTCGTGTAGTCGCCAGTTAGTAAGTTGGCGTGCTCCGATCTCTAGCATACCTAAACCGGCGGTCACCGGGTTTGAGATGAAATCGCCGGATGCGAACCTAGGCGACCAAGTGATTAGAGATTGCCGAAAGAAGGACATCGCCGAAGGATCAGTGAAGCTTGTTCCAGGCTTTCGAAGCAGAGGATGAAGCCATCAGATAGTCATTCCCTAGCTAGCCAGAGGTTGAGGTCGGGGAACAGCTTACCCGAACATGCACGATGAAGCAAGTGAAGTAGATCATGAAGGCGGCCGGCGAGACCACAAGGAAGGTGTGTATGAAGGCACCCGTACTCGCCACGCAGAAGAGATCACGCTCCAAGGCAGTTATGCGCTGAGTTGTTTCTTGCATAAGTAACTTAGCCGAAAAGCCTGAAGAGTAAGAAGTGGCGCCCAAGTCAAGGATGCTCCAGATGGTGACACGTGTACAACTGGATGCGAGCCACGTGTCCATATGTGTAACTGTCAGGAGAGAGAAAGTGCACAGGTATATAAGAGATTCTAACGAACTTCTGAGGTACGCGCGTTTTAGAATACTTCTTTACGCTTGGGAGAACTTGAGTACGCTGAGAAAGAATCTTGCACGGTTCCATAGAGTTCTTGATTTTTCTCTTAGTATTTGGTGGTTCAGTCGCTGACTTGGGCGTCGGAGCGTGATCGGCCGCAGCGGCGCCGTTCTGTCTTTTTGCAGGTTCTTGAGGTGAATCAAAGCGAAAGACGGAAGCTAACACGGCGCAAAGTCGATCCAGATCTGACGAGACAAGGCTCTTGCGTCTTGATCAGCAGGCATTTGTTCATACAAGATGTCTTATTCAAAACAACATTTGTTCTTTAAAAGTGGATGGGGGAAGTTGTGCTAATGTGGCTAGTACAAGAGTAGTAGATAAGTTTGGTTTGTCTACTATCTCTCATACAAAGCCCTACAAATTACAATGGTTAAGTGAGGTAGGCGAAATCATTGTGAACAAACAAGTCCTCATTAATTTCTCTATTGGCAAATACAAAGATGAGGTCTTGTGTGATGTTGTGCCCATGGAAGCTACACATGTTCTTTTAGGAAGGCCATGGCAATTTGATAGAAAAATTTTCATGATGGCTTTACCAATAAAATCTCTTTTGATTTCCATGGTCACAAGGTCATTTTAAAATCTCTCTCTCTCTCTCCAAGAGAAGTCCATGAGGACCAAATTCTTATGAAGAAAAATAGGGAGAATGAAAAAGAAAAGAGTCCAAAGCATACGCTTTGTACCGCCCTGGTAGTCGGGAGTGATGACGTGGCATCCTGCTACAGTATAGGCGTGTGGGCAAGGCGCCAGGCTGGCAGAAGGGAAGGAAGTCGGGGGGCTCGTGAAGCCGCCAGTTATTAAGTTGGCGTGTTCCGATCTCCAGCATATCAGAATAGGCGATCACCGGGTTAAAGATGAAGCCGCCAGATGTGAACTCAGGCGACCAAGCGGTTGGAGATTGCCAGAGAAAGCACATCGCCGAAGATGAAGGAGAAGCAGATTATGAAGGCGGCCGGCGAGACCACAGGGAAGGTGTATGAGGACACCCTAACTCGCCAATTCCAGTAGAGATCGCACTCCCAAGTTAGCTATGCACTGGGCAGTACCATGCATAAGTAACTTAGCCAAAATGAGAGTAGAAGCAGCGCCAAGTCAAGGAGGCTCCAGATGATGGCACGTGTACGACTGGATGCGAGCCACGTGTCCAGGTCTGTAACTGCCAGGAGAGAGAAAACAACCAGGTATATAAGAGTTCTCAACAAACTTTCTGAGGTACGCACGTTCAGTTTATACTCTTTACGCTTGCGAGTTATAGAGCTGTCTGTGAGAGAGGATTTGCACGGTTCTTGTTCTCTTAGTATTTGGTGATTCGGTCACTGACTTGGGCGTTGGAGTGCGATCGGCCGCAGCGGCGCCGCTCTGTTTCTTTGCAGGTTCTGGAGGTGGATCTTGAAGAGGAACGAAGGTGTGAAGCGGTGCGCACGTTGATCCTTTGACAAGGCAGTTTCCAGCGTTCCGGTCAACAGGCAGGATCATCAGGCGCCCACCGTGGGGCCGTGTAAAACTTGCTCCCATCCACAGTGTGAGTTCTTGGAGGTTTTCGAAGTTTTCTGCGTGGTTGTGTGCTGGTGCAACCATCGTTCGCTGTTTGCTTGAGTTTCGTTCGGTGAATTCGCATGTTATACCGTTTGTTTGGGTTTTCGATCGGTGGAGTGAGGTTTTCCTGCTGTTTACGCGTAATTTGTTCGGTGGAGTTCGAGTTCTTTCGCTCGTTTGGTTGTCCGTGGTGAAGCGGTGCGCACGTCGATCCTTTGACGAGGCAGTTTCCAGCGTTCCGGTCAACAGGCAGGATCATCAGGCGCCCACCGTGGTTTCGGGTGAAGTTGTGGTTTTCTTTGAAGGTTTGCGGTGTTCTTGAGTTTTCTTGTGCAGTTTCGCACAGTTTTCTCCGATTGGTCGCTGAATCGGTCGTGGTTGAGGTGTCGTTCGCTGCATTCTGTGATTCGCTGAGTTTCATGAGAAAAATGAGACGCAATCGTTCAAGTCCAGTTGTGCCCGTTGCTGCCGAAGGCGCCGCTGCCATGACCATGGCGCAGATGGCAGAGATGATGCGTTCGTTGCAGGCAACTGTGGAAGCCTCACGCGTAGAGCAGGCGAGAATGCATGAGGACCTGGTCGCCTCTCGCGCCAGGAATGAGGAGCTCAGCAAGGTGACTGAAGAGCTGCGTCAAGCTCTTCAGGAGCAGCAAAGGCGTTCTTCTGCTGAGGAGGTGGCGCCGTCGTCGCCACCTCGTGTTTTCCCTATGCCTTTTGTTCAGGCGATTACTGACACGCCTATTCCCACGAGCGTGGTTCCGGTTAAGGCTGTCTTTACCGGCGTGGAGGATCCAGATGCTCATCTAACCACGTTCCATACGCAAATGATGCTGTCAGGAGGGTCAGACGCCGTCTACTGCAAGATGTTCGTGAGTACACTCCAGGGAACGGCGATGGAGTGGTTTGTGAGCCTGCCTAACGACCACATAACCAATTTTCAACAGTTCTCGAAGATTTTTGTCGAGCAGTACATCGTGAATAAGGCACCGCCCAGGGTGTCTTATGATCTGTTTGATATAAGGCAGTACCAGGGAGAGTCCCTCAGAGATTACCTGAATCGCTTTGGAGCGCAGATGGTCAGATCGCCGGCCAAGGATGAAGAAATGCTGGTCTATGCCTTCAAAAAGGGCGTGCTGCCGGGACCATTCTGCGAGGCCTTGATCAGGGCTCACCCCGCGACGTTTGCTGAAGTCAGGCGACTTGCGGTGGCTCACATCGCTGACGAGAGTGAAGTCGCCGAGAAGAGAGGAAGCGTGGTTCCCGCCAGGCCACGCGCCCAGACCAGGATCCAGCCGCAGAGGGTGCTGGAAACAGCGGCGGCGGCCAGGAAGGACCAGAGGACTCGCCATCCTTACGATAGGAGGAACAAGGGAAGGAGCCAGGGGCGCCAGCAACCAGCACGCCGGGAATACAATCGCCCGCCTAAGCACAAGTTTGTCATGGGACTAGCGGATCTAATCGCCATTCCTAACATATCTGTTAGGTTGAAAGCGCCTGAGAAGGTGGGCGACAAGGTGCTGGGGTCAAAGCCGGATGCCTGGTGTGAGTTTCACCAAGGTTTTGGCCACACTTTGGACTCGTGTTTGTCCTTGGGATATCAGCTCGACGATCTGGTTAAGAGCGGGTTCCTAAATGACTATCTGCTGGACAGGAGGACGGGGGGAGCGTCGAGTTCCCAGCCAGCAGGTGGAGAAGCCCAGCAACACGAGATGCCTATCCACGGGGAGATCCACACCATTGCAAGGGGCTTCTCAGGTGGCGGATGCACCGCATCGCAGAGGAAGAAGTACGCGCGATCGGTGATGACAGTGGATATGTTTGAAGATCACTCGCCGGAAGTGGACATTACGTTCACCAGGCAGGATCTTCGGGATGTTGTGCCTCATGACAACGATCCCATAGTCATTTCGTTAGTTACGGCGGGAAGGAAGGTCCACAGAGTTCTGGTGGACCAAGGAAGCTCGGCAGACGTGATGTTCTGGCCGACTTTCACGCAGCTGGAGTTGCCCCTTGACCAGCTAAGGCCCTATGGAGGGTGCCTATATGGGTTCGCTGGTGACCAGGTGGAGGTCAGGGGGTACATTGAGCTGAGAACCACGTTTACAGATGAGGCTGGGTCGAGGACGGAGAAAATCAAGTACCTCATCGTAAACGCTCCTTCAGCATACAACATCCTGTTGGGAAGGCCCACGCTTAACAGGATAGGCGCCATCCCGTCGACTCGGCACATGAAGGTAAAGTTGCCATCCATGGAGGGGGTGGTGATCACGATCAAGTCTGATCAGAAAGAAGCGAAAAAGTGCTATGAGAATAGCCTGAAAAACAAGAGGTCGGTGAGTTATGTAACAACCACCCCACCTCCCGGTGTGAAGCCCAGATTGACGGTAACAGAGGAGGCCGCCGGAAGAGATGTGGAGATGGTGGACGCTGAGCTGGGGGAGAGGAATGCTGGTCTGGAGGAGTAAGAGGCGCGGAATCGCCCTGAGGAAGCGAGGGAGCAGGGAATCGCCAGGACGGTGATCGCCAGAGAATCCAGGCCAAAACCTGTCGAGCAGTGGCTCGAAAAGGAGATCGGAGGAAAGATCTTCAAGCTGGGAAGATCTCTTGAAGTCGAGCTCCAGGACCAGATCGCCAAGGTGATTGAGCGGCATCTGGACGCATTTGCATGGTCCGCGTCGGACATGCCCGGGATTGATCCCGACTTCCTGTGCCATCATCTGGCGATGGACAATTTGGTGAGACCAGTGCGACAAAGGAGAAGAAAGTTCAACGAGGAAAGGAGGCAGGCGATCAGGGACGAAACACAGAAACTCCTCGCTGCAGGCCACATCAGGGAAGTCCAGTATCCTGGATGGCTGGCAAATGTCGTGCTGGTGAAGAAGAGTAACGGGAAATGGCGCATGTGCGTCGACTTCACCGACCTGAACAAAGCTTGCCCAAAGGATTCGTATCCTTTACCAAGCATAGATGCCCTGGTCGATAGTGTTGCAGGGTGTAAGTTGCTGAGTTTCTTGGATGCCTTCTCGGGATATAATCAGATCAAGATGCATCCCATGGATGAAGAGAAGACAGCCTTCATGACGGAGAGATCGTGCTATTGCTATAAGGTGATGCCGTTTGGGCTGAAGAACGCGGGGGCCACATACCAGAGGCTGATGGATCGAGTACTTGCACCAATGCTGGGAAGGAACGTGCAAGCGTACGTCGATGACATGGTCGTGACCTCGCTGGAAAAAAACAAGCACGTTGCAGACTTGGAAGAATTGTTCACGACGATCGCCAAGTTCAGGTTAAAGCTCAATCCGGAGAAATGCATTTTCGGCGTGGAGGCTGGAAAGTTTTTGGGTTTCCTCTTGACTGAAAGAGGAATAGAAGCCAACCCAGACAAGTGTGCCGCCATCTTGGCGATGAGGAGCCCAGCTACGGTGAAAGAAGTCCAGCAGCTAACAGGTCGGATGGCAGCCCTATCTCGCTTCGTGTCAGCTAGCGGAGAAAAGGGGCATCCCTATTTTCAGTGTCTGCGGCGCAATAATAAGTTTGTTTGGACGAAAGAGTGTGAGGAAGCTTTCGTCAAGCTGAAGGAGTATCTGGCGAGCCCGCCGGTTCTATGCAAACCGCTGGTGGGAATCCCTCTCAGGTTGTATTTTGCTGTAACTGAGAGGGCGGTGAGTGCGGTGCTCGCCCAGGATCAAGATCATGCTCAGAAGCCTATTTATTTTGTGAGCAAGGTGTTGCAGGGCCCAGAAACGAGATATCAGGCCCTGGAGAAGGCTGCGCTGGCTGTGGTATTTTCGGCGAGGAGGTTGCGCCACTACTTCCATAGTTTCACAATACTGGTGATGACTGACCTGCCCATCCAGAAGGTCTTGAAGAAACCTGACGTTGCGGGAAGGATGGTGAAGTGGGCAGTAGAGTTGTCAGAATTTGATATTAAGTATGAGCCCCGAGGCCCGATCAAGGGGCAAATCTTTGCAGATTTCGTGGTTGAGCTCTCATCAGAGGCGACGCGGGTTGAAGGAGACGTTTTCCGTTGGGTACTTTCGGTGGATGGATCGTCGAACCAGCAGGGTAGCGGTGCTGGAGTCATATTGGAAGGACCCAACGGCGTGCTGATCGAACAATCTTTGAGGTTTGCCTTCAAAGCCAGTAACAATCAAGCAGAGTATGAGGCGCTGATCGCCGGAATTTTGCTGGCCAAGGAGATGGGAGCTAGGGTGCTGATGGCTAAGAGTGACTCGCTGCTAGTCACGGGGCAAGTAACAGGCGAGTTCCATGCTAAAGATCCACAAATGGTGGCTTACTTGGCATATGTGCAGGAATTGAAGAGTTCCTTTGCCTCCTTTGAAGTAGTACATGTACCCAGAGAGCAGAATGCCCGAGCTGACTTGCTAGCTAAGCTCGCCAGCTCAGGCAAGGGGGGTAGGCAGAGGACGGTGATTCAAGAAACTCTGAAGACGCCGAGAGCATTTGTGGCAGATCACCTGGTCCTTCAGATCAGCAAGTCGACGGAGAAAGCCGCGAGAAGCCATAAGTCCCTGACGCAAGAAACTCTGAGATCGCCGAGAATTAGAGCTTGCCGGGGAGAGAAGGTGAACGTGATGCAGGTCTGCGCTACCCATGAGCCAGACACTTGGATAACCCAGTACAAGCGGTGCCTGGCGGATGGCCTTCTCCCGCTGGATCCGACTGAGGCTAGGAAGGTAAAGAAGAATTCTAGCAAGTACACCCTGATTGATGGCGATCTGTACAGGTTTGGGTTCACTCACCCGCTCCTGGAATGTATAGACGGCGAGAAGTGCACAAGAATCATGGCGGAGCTCCATGAAGGTATATGCGGAAGCCACGTCGGAAGTCGAGCTCTGGCCGCGAGGACTCTCCGTGCAGGATACTACTGGCCATCGATGAAAGAAGATTGCAAGAAGTATGTCCAGTGTTGCAAACAATGCCAACAGCACGCCGATTGGCATAAGGCGCCTCCCGAGGAGTTGAAGTCGATCTATAGCCCTTGGCCGTTTCATACCTGGGGAATCGACATCCTGGGACCTTTCCCGCTGGCGATCAGGCAGATGAAGTACTTGGTGGTGGCGATTGAATATTTCACCAAGTGGATCGAAGCAGAACCAGTGGCCCAGATCACCGCACACAAGATCGAAGGTTTCGTGTGGAAGAATATTGTGTGCCGGTTTGGTGTGCCCAAGCGCCTGGTGTCGGACAACGGGACTCAGTTTGCAAGTCACCTGTTGAAGAAGCTTTGCGAAGGGGTGGGAATTCAACAAGTGTTCGCATCCGTCGAGCACCCTCAGACGAATGGCCAGGTGGAGTCAGCCAATTGGGTGTTGTTGAGAGGTTTGAAGAGAAGGCTTGAGAAAGCCAAGGGAAGTTGGGCTGAGGAGGTACCCCGTATAGTCTGGGCGTACCACACCACCGAGCAGTCAGGAACCCATGAGACCCCGTTCAGCTTGGTCTATGGGTGTGATGCCATGATTCCAGTAGAGATCCAGGAGAGCTCGCCGAGATTCCAGAACTTTGTAGAGGAAGACTCGAATGAAGAGAGAAGGCTGAACCTGGATCTACTGGACGAGGTCAGGGAAGAGGCGAGACTGAAAGCTGAGGCGGTGAAGAGAAGGATTGAACGAAGATACAACTCGAAGGTGATGCCAAGGCAGTTTAGAGAGGGCGATCTGGTGATGAGGAAGGCCCACCAGTACGAGATGGAGAATAAACTGTCGCCCAAGTGGACTGGACCGTTTAGAATAACCGAGGCGCTCGGGAACGGCGCCTACCGCTTAGAGACGCTGGAAGGAGGGGCGATTCCTCGCACCTGGAACGCCACGCACCTGAAGTTGTACTATAGTTAAGAGCTTTGTAAGTAAAGACAAACACAAAAGTCATATTACAATGTCTCTGATGAAACAGTTTGAAGGGGGCACTCTTTTTTCCCTAAGGAGGGTTTTTAATGAGGCCACCCAATAAAAGAAGAGTTTTCGAAGTATAAGGCGATTTCAGATTGCATGTTTGCTATTTTCCAAAAGTTTTGAAGAAAGACCTTGTCACTTGTACGTGATTTAAGGCAAGTAAAGATATATCGCATGCTTTCTAAAAAGTTTTTAAGTCCTCATCGTTTTTCGGCGATTGGAGGCACCAGTTAAAGTTTTTAAGTCCTCATCGTTTTTCGGCGATTGAAGGCACCAGTTAAAGATTTAAAGTCCTCATCGTTTTTCGGCGATCGGAGGCACCAGATAAAAGACCCCAACGCCCTCGCGCGTTCTGAGGCGAGATAAAGACCTCCTCGCCGTCGAGCGAGTGCAGGCGAGGAAGAGTGAAAAGTCCTCAGTGTTTCTGGGGGCGAGAAGATGTAACCCCTGGGGCAATGTAGAGGCACCAGTGAAAAGTCCTCAGTGTTTCTGGGGGCGAGAAGATGCAACCCCTGGGGCAATGTAGAGGCACCAGTAAAAAGTCCTCCGTGTTTCTGGGGGCGAGAAGATGTAACCCCTGGGGCAATGTAGAGGCACCAGTAAAAAGTCCTCTATGTTTCTGGGGGCGAGAAGATGTAACCCCTGGGGCAATGTAGAGGCTAGTTAAAGACCTTCTCGCCGATGAGCGAGTTCAGGCGAGTTAAAGACCTTCTCGCCGATGAGCGAGTTCAGGCAAGTTAAAGACCTTCTCGCCGATGAGCGAGTTCAGGCAAGTTAAAGACCTTCTCGCCGATGAGCGAGTTCAGGCGAGTTAAAGACCTTCTCGCCTACATGCGAGCTTAGGCAAGATAAAATCCTTCTCGTCTCGAACGAGTTCAGGTATGGTGCAGAGGGTGGAAGAAGTTGGAAGGTGGCTAAGGTAGGTTCGAAGAGAACGCCTAGTCACCCGGTCTTTTGTTCTGAAGTTCAAGGAGGTAAAGAAGGATCCCAAAAGGCGTTTCTACCCCCAGACAAAGAAGCAATGGCCAAAGCATGAGGCTAGAAAGAAGCTGATATCACCAAGAGTCTTTGGCGATCAGGAAGAGTTCAAACAGCGGCGAGAAGGTTAAAACACCCGTTTGATGAAGCAGGTCGAGTGGAGCGGTGTTTAAGCCAGTGACTGAGTTACAGTTCATTGCTTGAGGGATATTTTTACGATAAGGTTAATTGCCTTAAGATTACGAATTGTTAAGTGTTTGTTGCTTAAGGCTGAAGTGATCCGAAGCAGTTAAGTCAAAGGTTGTACCTACAGTTTTCCTAAGTCATTTCTTTGAAATTAAACAAGCAAGGAAAGTTGAAGCGAGTGAAGAAGTTATAAAAGGAAAAACGTAGACCTTTTGTCATTAACAGTTAACAGTTCAGAGCATATATACGAAGGGACATAAAGTTTATTACAAGTTATAATACAAGGGAAAGCACGAAGGTAGCAGATGAAGAAGAGTTGATTAGTCTTCAGCAGGAACGACTTTTCCATCCACCACTTCATTGTTCAGTGACACCATGCTAAGATCCAGGTCGGGAAACAGGCAAGCAAATTGTTCCCGCGCAGCTTCGAATCCAGCAGCCAGAATTTGAGCAGAGTTCAGCTTGAGTTCTTCAATTTGTTTCTGAAGTTCCTCAATCCGCTTCTTGAGGTCTTCAGTTTGCTCTTTCAGCTCTTTATTCTGTTGCTCCAGCTCTTCAACCTGTTTCTTGAGTTGTTCATTGGTCTCTTGAGCCTGGAGAAGGTCTTCAGTAACCTTCTTGGATTCCGCTTGCGCTTGGGCCAGTTCAGCAACTGCCTTTCCCTTCTCTTCGTTGGCTTTGGCGAGATCACCTATGGCGTCGTCCCTCGCCTTTTCCACCTGCCCGAGGAGGGTCTCTCGGTCGGCTGACCTTTTCTCTAGTTTTTGCACCTTGACGGCGTCGGCCTTCATGAGAGCCTCCAGGTCAACCACCCTGACGCGAAGGGGCACAATCTTGCTCTCCAGTTCGACCTTCTCTTGAGCAAGTTGATGCACCTTGTGGCGAAGGTCAGCGGCCTCCTTGCGCGCCAGCCTGAGCTCGGTGTTCATTGCATCCTCCACTCGGGAGTGTTCGATTTCTGCGAGCGTCAGGTTGAAAGACAACTTCTCCACCTCGACCCTCATGGTGCTGTTTTCGGTTTTGAGGTTGAAGAGGTCGTCTTGGAGCCTCCTGGTTGAGCTCTCCACAGCTCTGGTTATGATCGTCGGGATATCTTCTGCTATGGTCTTCAGCTTAGCAGATAGAGGCTCCCACATCCTAGTGACCTCCAAAGGGAGGTTTGCTGCTTGGAGAGGCACCAGGTGAGCCTGTTGTTGGTTCTCGTCGCCACTTTCCTTAGCGGGTTCTTCAGTAGGCGCTTCTTGGCGTGGCGATGGAATCGGGGATTCGGTGATCAGAATCGGAGAGGTGTGAGCAACCTCATCCCCGATTGGAGCATCTTTTGCAGCTGAGGCGTTTGAAGGGGGACCCCCTCCAGCTGACACATATGGTGTAGAGGCGCTTGGAGGGTCCTCCATGAAGTTTGGCTCTTGGGCCTCAACTGCAGGTGGCGCAGTGGCCAGTGGGACCGCTTGGACTGGTGAGGCAGGAGCCTGTGGGGGTGGCGATGATGGAGGAGGAGCAGGCGTCGATGGAGGTGTTGAGGTTGGAAGAGGGGGTGGAGCAGGCGGTGAAGAAGGTGCCACCCTCTTCCTCTTTGAGACCAAACCGTCTTCGGTGGCCTCGTCATCTTCTTCCTCTTCCTCGTGGATCACCTGAGGGGCTTTCCTTTTAGGTCTCTTGAGGACCAATTTCTTGCGTTGGGCAGGTTCCTTGGGTGGCGATCGCCCGTGAACAATGGCTGTCTCCACCACCGAGTTGGGCACCGTTTGAGAACCCGTCGCCAACTCGTGGTTTCGGGCGAGCGCCTTCAGTTCAGCGAGTATGCCCTTGCCCAACATGTTATCTGCATGGAACGAAAATGCATGGGTTAACTCAAGGAAAAAATAAGTGCATAAGGTAGTACACAGCAAAGCAGATGATATGTGCAGGAAAGATAAAACCAAAGTCTTGCGCATAACGCACAAGACGCCCAGAAACAGCTAAACAGAAGCAGTATTAAAACAACAGTTTTTAATGTTCTAACCTATTCGAATTTCTAGCTGGTCTTCGTAGAATTCGAAGCAGATCAAGGTGGTGGTAAGGAAAGTAATGTTGGCGTCCGCCACCCTTTTCCAGAAGAGACAGAGATCTCTGTCCAATGCTCCCATGCTGTCAGGACTTCTGGGTCTCCTGAAGCAGCTCTTGGACTCTTTCTTCCCCTTGTCCACCCAGTACAAGGGGAAGCCATTGAGAAGGGAGGCGTCTCTGTCATTAGCACGCACTTGAACGAACTTCCCTTTCCAGTCTTTATAGGACTACTGGAAGATGGCAAAGATGGACCTCCCAGCGATCGCGTTCAAGCTAACCCACAGGCGGTCTCCTGGGTGCTTAGCTTCGAAGAGGAATAGGAACACGTCCACTGATGCGGGCAACCCCAGATGGTCGCACATCACTTGGAAAGCTCGAACAAACGCCCAGTTGTTGGGGTGAAGCTGGGCGGCGGCAATGTTGAGCTCGGTAAGGAGTTCCCTCTCGAATCGGGTGAAAGGGAACTTGAGCTTCACCTTCTTGAATAAGGTCGTGTAGACGAAGCAGAAGGGCCCGTCGGCGCTCACCTTGTCATCGGCACAAACAGGCAGATCGGGGGGGCAAGGCAGCACCATCATCTTTTCGTCGTGCTCCTTATGAAATGATTGATGAGGCTCATCCCCCTTAGTCAGCCGCAAAACTGCTCCCGCAGTGTTCACAGAGGATGTCTCCCTCAGAAGGGTCGAGTTGGCCCAGGGATACAAGGTTTGGAAGTCTGGCAAGGGAACGGGGGCTCCTCCGGCGATAGGTGGAGTCGCCTAGGCCAAGATAGGACGGGAAGACGCAGGCCTCTCAGCCTGGGAAGATGAAGCGCCACGAACTCGTGGTGGATCGTGTGCTTGAGAAGGGGGGTTTCTTGATGAAGGGGGAGGATTCGGGGTGATCTTTGTGCGAGTCATTGTTGCAGCTGCAAAGGAAGAAGAAAAGGAAAAATGATCAGGGGTTACAGAGGCTGACTCGATCATAGAAGGAAGGTGAAAAACGAACGAATGTAGGTTCGTTGCGACGATTGACGAAGCCCTAAGTTACGCAGAAGGAAAAATGGAAAAGCAGCCCACAGCGTATGCACCAGGCAGTTACAGGATGATGCGAATCGGTTAAAATGCAAGGAAAACCAGCAGAAGAAGGAAAGTAGGTACCTTTTGATGATCAGGAAGACGATGAAGGTTGATGGTGATTCAGAATGCTGGAGAGCGCTGAGAGTTTTCCGCAGAACAAAGTTAGAGCGTTCGTGAATGCGAGGGAAAGTGATGGAACAGTGTTGAGTGAAAACGAGTTTAAGGGTTTTTTCGAAATGGGTTTAGGAAGCGCAAACGGCAACTTAAGAGAGTCGTTGATGAAGCCACGTGTCGTGCGATGAGTGAGGGGTTTGGTGGAGCGTCAAAAAAGCAGAAGGTACAACCGTTTGGAATTCCGCGTCAGTGCCACGTAGACCGGTGTTGACGTGACTCTTTCAGTCTTTTCGCTAGACAAGTCTTCGCTTAAGACTGGGGGGCTTGTGTACCGCCCTGGTAGTCGGGAGTGATGACGTGGCATCCTGCTACAGTATAGGCGTGTGGGCAAGGCGCCAGGCTGGCAGAAGGGAAGGAAGTCGGGGGGCTCGTGAAGCCGCCAGTTATTAAGTTGGCGTGTTCCGATCTCCAGCATATCAGAATAGGCGATCACCGGGTTAAAGATGAAGCCGCCAGATGTGAACTCAGGCGACCAAGCGGTTGGAGATCGCCAGAGAAAGCACATCGCCGAAGATGAAGGAGAAGCAGATTATGAAGGCGGCCGGCGAGACCACAGGGAAGGTGTATGAGGACACCCTAACTCGCCAATTCCAGTAGAGATCGCACTCCCAAGTTAGCTATGCACTGGGCAGTACCATGCATAAGTAACTTAGCCAAAATGAGAGTAGAAGCAGCGCCAAGTCAAGGAGGCTCCAGATGATGGCACGTGTACGACTGGATGCGAGCCACGTGTCCAGGTCTGTAACTGCCAGGAGAGAGAAAACAATCAGGTATATAAGAGTTCTCAACAAACTTTCTGAGGTACGCACGTTCAGTTTATACTCTTTACGCTTGCAAGTTATAGAGCTGTCTGTGAGAGAGGATTTGCACGGTTCTTGTTCTCTTAGTATTTGGTGATTCGGTCACTGACTTGGGCGTTGGAGTGCGATCGGCCGCAGCGGCGCCGCTCTGTTTCTTTGCAGGTTCTGGAGGTGGATCTTGAAGAGGAACGAAGGTGTGAAGCGGTGCGCACGTCGATCCTTTGACGAGGCAGTTTCCAGCGTTCCGGTCAACAGGCAGGATCACGCTTCTTATTTCTAGACATGAGGTCCAAAGGGATATAGTTGTTCACAATCCTATCTTCTTAGCTATTCCTAGACCTCTTAAGTTAGAACCACTTGTGGATAGTCCCCATTGTTTGGATAATTTGGTAAAGGAGTTTCAAGATGTGTTTCAAGATCCTCCTAAAGGCCTTCCACCTTTGAGAGGGATTGAGCACCAAATTGATTTAATTCCGAGCTCTTCTTTACCCAATCGTCTGGCCTATAGGACCAACCCAAGTGAGACTAGGGAAATTCGCCAACAAATTGAGGAATTGATTGCAAAAGGATGGGTTCAAGATAGTATGAGCCCTTATGCTATGCCTATTATACTTGTCCCTAAGAAAGATGGAACATGGAGGATGTGTTCTGATTGTAGGGCTATAAACAACATTAAAATTAAGTATAGACATCCCATCCCTAGGCTTGATGATTTGTTGGATGAATTGCATGGTTCCCAAATTTTTACAAAGATTGATCTTAAAAGCGGCTACAATCAAATTCGTATAAAACCGGGTGATGAATGGAAGACGGCTTTTAAGACCAACTTTGGCTTATATGAGTGGTTAGTTATGCCATTTGGTTTAACTAATGCTCCAAGTACTTTCATGCGCCTCATGCATCATGTTTTAAGACCATTCATTAGCAAGTTTGTTGTTGTTTATTTTGATGATATCCTCATTTATAGCTTGTATTTGTTTGACCATAGGATGCATGTTAGACAAGTCTTAGAAACCCTTAGGAAAGAACATTTGTATGCTAACCTTGCTAAATGTATGTTTGCACTTGATCATATAGAATTCCTAGGGTTTGTTGTGAGTATTAAAGGGGTCCATGTAGATCAATCTAAGGTAGTAGCCATTCAAAATTGGCCAACGCCTACCAATGTGAATGATGTCCGAAGTTTCCATGGTCTTGCTTCTTTTTATAGAAGGTTTGTGCCTAACTTCGATACCATAGCTGCACCCCTCAATGATATAGTAAAAAATGATGTGGTTTTTAAATGGGGAGAAGCACAACAACATGCTTTTGATGTTTTAAAAGAAAAATTAACTCATGCTCCCATTTTAGCCCTTCCTAATTTTGCTAAAACATTTGAGATTGAATGTGATGCTTCAAGTATAGGCATTGGGGTTGTTCTCCTTCAAGAGGGTCACCCCATAGCTTACTTTAGTGAGAAATTAAAAGGTAGTCATCTCAACTATTCCACTTATGATAAGGAATTATATGCACTTGTTAGAGCTTTGTTTACTTGGCAACATTATCTTTTTCCTAAAGAGTTTGTGATTCATAGTGATCATGAATCTCTTAAATATTTGAAAAGCCAAAACAAACTCAACAAGAGGCATGCTAAGTGGGTGGAATTCCTTGAGCAATTTCCTTATGTGATCAAGCATAAGCAAGGCAAAAATAATGTTGTAACCGATGCACTTTCTAGATGTTATGCCTTGCTCAATCTTTTGGGTTCTCAATTTCTTGGCTTTGATCACATTAAGGATCTTTATTATGATGACTTTGATTTTTCTCTTATCTATCAAAAGTGTATCAAAGGTGGACACAAAGATTTTTTTATACAAGATGACTTTCTTTTTAAAGGAAAACGTCTTTGTGTTCCCTAAAGCTCCATTAGATTATCTCTTGTTAGAGAAGCTCATGAGGGAGGATTAATGGGCCATTTTGGGGTTGCAAAAACTTTGGATGTGTTACATGAGCATTTCTTTTGGCCTCATATGCATAAACATGTTCATAGTTTGTGTGAAAAATGCATAGCTTGTCGTAAAGCTAAATCTAGAGTGCATCCCCATGGTTTATATACTCCTCTTCCTATCCCTTCAATGCCTTGGGTTGATATTTCTATGGATTTCATCTTAGGATTACCCAAGACATCTAAGGGTAAGGATTCCATTTTTGTGGTAGTGGATCGTTTTTCAAAGATGGCTCACATTATTCCTTGCCACAAGGTGGATGATGCATGCCATATTGCAAACCTCTTCTTTAAGGAAGTGGTTCGTTTACATGAAATTCCTAGAACTATTGAGTCCGATAGAGATTCCAAGTTCTTGAGTCACTTTTGGAAGACCTTGTGGGGTAAACTTGGTACTAAACTTTTATTTTCTACTATTTGTGATATGATTCCAATAGCACAATATGAATGATTCTTGACATTCTTAGGAATCAACTTGAGTTGGACATGAGGTAGGCACTTTTTCATAGAATTGGATCAAGGTTCTAAGTTCAAGAACTCACCAAGACTAGTACCAAAACCCAAACTCATATGGAAGTTCCATGTATAGTCAAATTGAACCGAACAAATTGATTGAAAAGGCAAAGGCACCGAATAAAATGTGTAAGAACTGAATTGCACCGAACAATTAAGCTAGAAAAGGAAGAAGAACCAAAGATGAACAGCAGAATTAAAATGACCGAAGCAAAACAGCAAGGAATTGAAAATGCCGAACAGAAAAAGCTAAGAAGCAAGCTAAGACATCAATATAACAAGAGAAGGAAGGAAGGAGAAGAGAAAGCTCATGAAGATGGAGGAATGGTTGGATGATCACGCCACTTAGAGGATGGTGACTCCAAGATGAGTGTGCAAGCCGCCACTTGAGGTAACCATAGAACTCTCAAGATAAGACTAAGTGAGGAAGGCACAAAGCTCTCCAATTGCTCTCTCAAAAATTGAGTATAGTTTCTCTAATCAAAATTCAAATCTGAAAAATACAAAGGAAGCACCTTAATTTATAGGCTAAGAGGTGCTGAAAAATAGGTGGGAAAATTCAAATAAAACTCATTTGAAATTCCCACCAAAAACAAGTCACATGGGAGGTGTGACCTTTTTCTACTATGACACCTCCTAAAAACTACACCTACACCTACTCTCCTAAGTCACATGGATAATGTGATTTTATTTTACATTTTCACACTTCTTTATTTAATATCCACACCTCCTAAGAGTAATTCAAATGATGCTCTTTTATTTAATGCTTGGCCTTGCCCCTCATGGGATGGACTTGGGCTTGTTGGGCTTTGGCCTTCTTGGGCTTGGGCTTGGGCTTTGGGCTTGGGCCTCATCTTTATTTTATGTCTTCTTTTAATTTTGAGAAGACTAGAAGGAAGAACTTCAAATGTGAGGGTGGATGTCCTCTTCCTTCATTAATAAAAGCCTCCTTTATTTGATTCTCATCAATTTGTCACCCACAAACCGATGGTCAAACCGAAGTGGTAAATAGAACTTTGGGACAAATGTTGAGATGCTTTATTTTCGGGAATCCTAGAGTTTGGGAGGATTTACTACCACATGTTGAATTTGCTTATAATCGTGTAGTAAATTCTACCACCTCACATTCTCCTTTTGAGGTTGTCTATGGGTTTAATCCCTTAACACCTCTTGATCTTCTTCCTATTCCCATACTTGATGATGTCTTGTGCAAAGATGGTGATGAAAAAGCTTCTTTTATAAAAAATTTGCATAAAGACATCAAGTTGAGAATTGAAAAGAAAGTTGGCAAGTATGCTGAACTTGCCAACAAAAGGAGAAAAGCATTATTATTTGATGTAGGTGATTGGGTTTGGCTTCATTTGAGGAAAGATCATTTTCCTACTCAAAGGAAGTCCAAACTTATGCCTCGTGGAGATGGACCTTTTCAAGTCCTAAAGAGGATTAATGATAATGCTTATGAGTTAGATATGCCTGATACATTCCTTGGTAGTCATACATTTAATATCACTGATCTAACTCCTTTTTCTGTAGGTCTCAAGAATTCGTGGTCAAATTCTCTCCAACTCGGGGAGTATGATGGAGATCAAGATCAAGAAGAGGTAGAAGCCGAAGTTGAAGGTGCTCAAGAGGATATTAGCTTACCTCAAAGAATTACAAGGAGCAAATTTAAAGAATTAGGAAGTAGTGGTAGAATGTTTTCTCTTTTTGTAGTATCTTTTGTATCAAATGTAGAATGTTTAAATATATAGATTTTAGGAAGGTTCTTAGAGGGAAACCTAAAGATACCTCTTTTTGTAAAGCATCTTTAGACATTAGTTTAGAACTTTCTAGAAGTTGACCCTTCATGTCTCACTATAGGCGCTAGAAGTGGGTAGCATGCAAGGGACTTTTGGTTAGCTTGTTGTGTAAGCTTTGTAAACTTCATGACCGGTCCTTCTCCTATATAAGGAGGGCTTGGGTCCTTCTAAAGGCAGATTTGATATTGATAGTACCGAAACTCTCCCAAAATTGGTGAGCATTTGAGAGACTTGTGTCTTCTCTTAACTAGTCTTATCTTGAGAGCAATCTTGGAGCCTCAAGTGGCGGCATCTCACTCATCTTGGAGCTTTGCATCCTCCAAGTGGCGTGTTCTCTTCCAAGGACTCCAACCACATAAGCCTTCTTCTCTTTTCCATCTATTTCCTCCATTTCCATGTCCATATAAACTCTCAAAACATGTCTTAGGTCTTTTCTTGTACTTCTATTCGGTTCTTTGGCTTTCTTTCTTGTTTTGTTTGGTTCATCTTCTTCTTTACTGCTTTTTAATTGGTTCATCTTCCTTCTTTCATGATTTTGTTCGGTTCAATTCATTTGTTAGACATTTTAAACGGTTCATTTGATTTCTTGTGCCTTTTAATCGGTTCAATTGATAAGAAATGGATTTCTATATGAGTTTTGGTGTGATGGCTCAAGTTTTGGTGAGTTCTTGAATGAAAGAACATTGATCCAATTCTAGAAAAGTGCCTATTCACTTTCCAACTCAAGTTGATTCCATACAATGTCTATGAAACATCTATATCTTGTTATTGGAATCATATCACCAGTACAATTAAGGTTTAACTTAGCTTAATATGTTTTTATAAGATGCTGAAAAGTTTTGATTTGATATGTATTACACTCCATACAAAATTTACTCACCAAAGTATTTGTTCTTACATAAGGTTGTAAAGGTCTTGGTCCTCCATTAATCTTCTTTGAGTTACTATTAGTCCTACTAATGATATTTTGAGATTTTTGATGAGAGTAATAAATATTGTTTAATATTTACCTTTGTTTTGGTTGATGTATTAATTTATTGCTCGTGATAAGCCTCTTAGAGTAGGTTACCGAGTTAACCTCACAATGCCTCCTTCCCGCACCTCCATATAATTTATAAATGGTAAATATACCCTTGACAGTATATTTGAGAGTTTTGGTCGTATTTGGGTCACTTCATTTTTAGCTTTCTCCTTCAATTTGTTGTTGTTTGTGGGTGGTGGCTATAGGTGGTGATCGGAGGTGGTGGAGCCTAGTTGCGGTGAGTTCTGGGTGCTTTTTATCACTGTTTTTTCTTTTTCGTTTTCATGATATATACTAGATTGTCTGTTTGGTGCATTTTTTTTAATATCGATTTGTACATTCTAATACGTGTAACTGGATTCGGAAATGCAGAAAATGTAAAAATGGTGGTTGCACATTCAGAAGAGAAGAACTTATCTTCACTACGCTTCCTTCAATCTTGCAAGCCTCATCTACCACTCGAAAATGCAATTTCTCTTGGATCACAAATATGTCATTGATGTGGAGAGAAATGAAGGAATGAAGGTGCGCTAGAAAACAATAAGAAGTGAAGGGATGTGAATAGAGAAATAGGGTTTTAATATTTTAGAATTTACTAAAGGTAAAAATGTAATTTCATTTTAAGAAATGGAGGTGGAGGAAGGAGGCATTCACGTGCAGGGAGAATTTGTCATTTATGTGTTATTCTATATTGTAATTACGTTAATTGTACTATTTTAATAATGAGTGTTAATTGGGTTTATGAAAGTTTGTCGACTACGTCACCTATGGAGTGTTCGGTGCTTATGGTACAATATTATCACATGGATGCAAAGTAGTTGTTTACTATTTAACAAAAGAGACTTTTTTTTATCTTGTTATTATAATTAATGGAGAAAATTACTTTTTCTATATTGATTGTAAAGAGAGTGAATATAAAAACCCATTTTATACATTCCAAGTTGAGAAATATGTCAATCTTACTATATTAACATATAAATTTGCTATATGTAAATGGAAGAGCATACAAACTTTGAAAAAGGAAAAGAAAATAATTCAACCCATAATAGAGCTCATAATTTTTTTTTCAATGAGTTAATTATCAATGAAGTAGTTTATTTCAATATTAACGTGTATATGACAAGTTCTTCCTCCATCATATCAATTTCAATATGCACTTTTTCATTTTTAAAAATTTTCAAAACTATCATTTATTCTGGATTTAAAAATTTGAAATTCAATAAATATAATTCAAAAGTCTAAATTTCGTTTGAGAAAAGGAAATTCAAAATGTAAAAAATACATTTTGGAAAAGAAAATTTGGAACACAAAATTTGAAAATGCATTATAGAAAAAAATTTCTAGAATTCAAAAACTTGTTACAGAAATCTAAATCCAGAAATGTATTATGAAAAAAAATATCCAGAACGTAAAATTTAAAAATGCATTTTGAAAAAGAATTTACAGAATTCGTAAATGTGTTATGGAAAAGAATTTAGAGAAAAATGTGTTCTGGAAATCGAAATTCATAATATTTTAAAACGTTCGTCCTTTTTATGCCTTAACTTTTTCAGCACAATATTTGTAGGTGTATCAAAATCGTATACATAGTTTCCTAATGAATATGTCTATGTCCCCTTCTTGTAAAAACATTGAAGGTTATTGAGTCCTATTTTTTCTTTTGAAGTCAAGCTATTTTACTTACGTCAATTTCCTTTTATATTAAATTATTAAAATTTTAATAAATTAAATTTGGTATAGAAGAGTAAAAACATAATAACAATTTTATTATTTAACTAAATATTTTGTGTAAATAAATATTTTACATTTAATAAATTTATGTAAATGTAAGTTTTTATGATAACAATGATTTAAACTTATACAAAATTAAAAACTAAAATTATATTTTAGTTAATTATAATAAAATTATATTTTAATTTTATTATAAAAAATAATTAAATTAATTTCTTTAATCATTATTTTAATTTATTATATAAAATTATTTATGTATGTTTTTTAATAAAAAATTATTTAAAACTAATATTATTTTTGTACCAGTCAACACTGGACGAGTCTGTCTTGGACACAACGACCGACCGACCGAGTCAAATGACACTTCAAAACGCGCATCGAATAAGAATTACCACAGTTACGATAACATTTAATGTGCCATAATCATATCTGAAATATGTGGGAAACATCTCCGCAAAGTCAATCATGAACTGAAATACGTTATAGATATTCCTTAAACAACACACCTCCCTATTAAACAGGGATCACGATGCATCAGTTAATAACTGATATTCAGCCATCATGAAGAAAGCTCATAACGAGCACTATAAAGAAAACCTCCACAAAGTTGTAAGGTACGTTTTTACTGTAAAAGAACACTCCAAAATATGAATATTAACTTGAGCGTCAGAATGCAATCGCAGGTAATCCGACCACCTGAGTTCAACAGTGAAAAAAGGAAGCTTGAAGTTACTTCGTGGATAACTAGCCGACACCGACACGTCACCGAATTAAACCAATCACTCCTTAAAATTTATTATTTAAACATTTTGTGCTCAAAATTTAAGTTGTTTTGGATTTGACCATAAGAAGAAGTATTCCTACTGTAGTATCATGTTCGTCATGCTCAAAATTTAAGATTTAATGTATAATATTTATTAAATGGTTAAATCAATTATATTTTTATTGATTAAATATTATTTATTTAGTTTTTCATAAAGAAACTTTAAAAGAAATCTCTACACAAACTCACCAAATATTTATTATTATTTTTAATTCTAATTTATGTTAATATAAAATTAATAAATACAAAATAATTATAATTAAATTTAATTAATAATGATTTTAATATTTAAATAAATATTTCACTTTTATTAAGTGTATATAAACATAAATTTTATAGTAATAATAATAATTTATAATTATACTAAATTAATAATCAAAATTCTATTTGTTAATTACTTATAATAAGAACTATATTTTAAATTTTATTACATAAAATAAATAAAAAATATTTTTAATCAATAATTCAATTTAAGTGTGTGTATTTTATAACATGTAATTATTTAAAATCAATATTATATTTAAATTAATAATTCATTAAAATTGATTATTTAAATAATTATATACTTTTTACGCTTTTAATGTCATTTTTGTAATTCTGGATTTACTGATGGAAGGTCTGAGTTGAACTTAGCGACAAATTTATCCCTAAGTAACATGCTTAAAATTATTTATATTATTTTGTAATAACTTTTCTTACGAATTTATTGATGGAGATTGGTAGGCTTTCATTGTTAAGTTTATCGATAAATGTACCGCCCTGGTAGTCGGAAGTGATGACGTGGCATCCAGTTACAATATAGGCGTGTTGACAAGACGCCAGGTTGGCAGAAGGGAAGGACGTCGGGGGACTCATGTAGTCGCCAGTTATTAAGTTGGCGTGCTCCGATCTCCAGCATACCAGAACCGGCGATCACCGGGTTAAAGATGAAGTCGCCAGATGTAAACTCAGGCGACCAAGTGATTGGAGATCGCCAGAGCAAGCACATCGCCGAAGATGAGGGTGGTGCAGATTATGAAGGCGGCCGGCGAGACCACAGGGAAGGTGTACGAAGGCACCCTAACTCGCCAATTCCAGTAGAGATCGCACTCCCAAGTTAGCTATGCACTGGGCAGTACCATGCATAAGTAACTTAGCCAAAAGAGAGTCAGAAGCAGCGCCCAAGTCAAGGAGGCTCCAGATGATGGCACGTGTACGACTGGATGCGAACCACGTGTCCAGCTGCGTAACTGCCAGGAGAGAGAAAGTGACCAGGTATAAAAGGGTTTCCCAACGAACTTTCGAGGTACGCACGTTCAGATTGTATTCTTTACGCTTGCGAGTTCTTGAGCATACTGTGAGAGAGAACATTGCACGGTTCCTTGAGAGTTCTTGAGTGTATGCTCTTGAAGTATTTGGTGGTTCAGTCACTGACTTGGGCGTTGGAGTGCGATCGGCCGCAGCGGCGCCGCTCTGTTCTTTTGCAGGTTCTTGAGGTGGATCGTGACGAAGGACGGAGATTGAAGCGGTGCACACGTCGATCCATTGACGAGGCAAGTTCCAACGTTTTGGTCAACAGGCAGGATCATCAGGCGCCCACCGTGGGGCCGTGTAAAGCCTGTTCCCATCCACAGCGTGAGTTCTTGGAGGTTTTCGTAGTTTTCTGCGTGGTTGTGTGCTGGTGCAACCACTGTTCACTGTTCGTTTGAGATTTGTTCGGTGATTTCGCGTTTTCCACCGTTCGTTTGGGTTTTTTGTTCGGTGAAGTGAGATTTCCTGCTGTTTACGCGAGATTTGTTCGGTGAAGTTTGAATTCTTTCGCTCGTTTGGTTATTCGTGGGAGAAGCGGTGGTTTCTGGTGGAGTTGCAGGTCTCTGTGGAGGTTCGCTGTGTTCTTGAGTTTTCTTGCGGAGTTTTGCGCAGTTTTTACCGATTGATCGCTGAATCGATCGTAGCTGAAGTAAGTGTTGTTCGCTGCATTCCGTGATTTGTCAAGTTTCATGAGAAAAATGAGAAGCAATCGTTCAAGTCCAGTTGCGCCCGTCGCTGCTGAAGGTGCCGCCGCCATGACCATGGCGCAGATGGTAGAGATTATGCGCTCGTTGCAGGCGACGGTGGAAGCCTCGCGCATAGAGCAGGCGAGAATGCATGAGGACCTGGCCGCCTCTCGGGCCAGGAATGATGAGCTCAGCAAAGTGACTGAAGAGCTGCGTCAAGCTCTTCAGGAGCAGCAAGGGCGTCCTATAGCTGAAGAGGTCGCGCCGTCGTCGCCACCTCGTGTTTTTCCTATGCCTTTCGCTCAGGCGATTACTGACACGCCTATTCCTGCGAGTGTGGTTCCTGTTAAGGCTGTTTTCACCGGCGTGGAGGATCCTGAAGCTCATCTCACCACGTTCCATACGCAGATGATGCTGTCAGGAGGATCAGACGCCGTGTACTGCAAGATGTTCGTGAGCACACTCCAGGGAACGGCGTTGGAATGGTTCGTGAGCCTGCCCAACAGTCACATAACCAACTTCCAGCAGTTTTCTAAGATTTTCGTCGAGCAGTACATCGTGAATAAGGCACCGCCCAGGGTGTCTTATGATTTGTTTGATATAAGGCAATATCAGGGAGAGTCCCTCAGGGACTACTTGAATCGCTTTGGGGCGCAGATGGTCAGATCGCCGGCTAAAGATGAAGAAATGCTGGTTTATGCGTTTAAGAAGGGCGTGCTGCCGGGACCATTCTGCGAGGCATTGATCAGGGCTCACCCCGCCACGTTTGCTGAGGTTAGGCGACTTGCGGTGGCCCACATCGCCGATGAGAGCGAAGTCGCCGAGAAGAGAGGAAGTGTGGCTCCCGCTAGGCCACGCGCCCAGACCAGAATCCAGCCACAGAGGGTGCTGGAGACAGCGGCGGCCAGAAGGGATCAGAGGACTCGCCATCCTTATGATCCAAGGAAGAACAAGGGCAGGAGCCAAGGGCGCCAGCAACCAGCACGCCGGGAATATAATCGCCCGCCTAAGCACAAGTTTGTCATGGGATTGGCGGACCTGATCACCATTCCCAACATATCCGCTAGGTTGAAAGCGCCAGAGAAGGTGGGCGACAAGGTGCTGGGACCAAAGCCAGATGCCTGGTGTGAGTTTCACCAAGGCTTTGGCCACACCGTGGATTCGTGTTTGGCTTTAGGATACCAGCTCGACGATCTGGTAAAGAGCGGGTTCCTAAATGATTATCTGTTGGATAGAAGGACGGGGGGCGCGTCGAGCTCCCAACCAGCAGGTGGAGAAGCCCAGCAGCACGAGATGCCTACGCACGGGGAAATCCACACCATTGCAGGGGGTTTCTCAGGTGGTGGATGCACCGCATCACAGAGGAAGAGGTACGCGAGGTCTGTGATGATGGTAGATATGTTTGAAGACCACTCGCCGGAAGTGGACATTACATTCACCAAACAGGATCTTCGGGACGTTGTGCCTCATGACAACGATCCCATAGTAATCTCGTTGATCACAGCAGGAAGAAAGGTCCACAGGGTGCTGGTGGACCAAGGAAGCTCGGCAGACATGATGTTCTGGCCGACTTTCACGCAGTTGGAGCTGCCCCTTGACCAGCTGAGGCCCTATGGAGGGTGTTTGTATGGTTTCGCTGGTGACCAGGTGGAGGTCAGGGGGTACATAGAATTGAGGACTACGTTTACAGACGAGGCGGGTTCGAGAACAGAGAAAATCAAGTACCTTGTTGTAAACGCTCCTTCAGCCTACAACATCCTGTTGGGAAGGCCCACGCTCAACAGGATAGGCGCTATACCATCGACCCGGCACATGAAGGTGAAGTTGCCGTCTATGGAGGGGGTGGTGATCACCATCAAATCCGATCAGAAAGAAGCAAAGAAGTGCTATGAGAATAGCCTAAAAAACAAAAGATCGGTGAGTTATGTAACAACCACCCCGCCTCCCGGTGTGAAGCCCAGGTCGACAGTAATAGAAGAGATCGCCGGAAGAGACGTGGAGATGGTGGATGCTGAGCTAGGGGAGGGGAATGCCACTCTGGAGGAAGAAGAGGCAAGGAATCGCCCTGAGGAAGCGAGAGAACTGGGAATCGCCAGGGCGGTGATCGCCAGAGAAACCAGACCAAAACCCGTCGAGCAGTGGCTCGAGAGAGAGATCGGGGAAAAAATCTTCAAGCTGGGAAGATCCCTGGAGGTCGAGCTCCAGGACCAGATTGCTAAGGTGATAGAACGGCATCTGGATGCCTTTGCATGGTCCGCTTCGGACATGCCCGGGATTGACCCCGACTTCTTGTGCCATCATCTGGCGATGGACAACTTGGTGAGACTAGTGCGACAAAGAAGAAGAAAGTTCAACGAAGAGAGGAGGCAGGCGATTAGGGATGAAACACAGAAACTCCTCGCTGCAGGCCACATCAGGGAAGTTCAGTACCCTGAATGGCTGGCCAATGTCGTGCTGGTGAAGAAGAGTAATGGGAAATGGCGCATGTGCGTCGATTTCACTGATCTGAACAAGGCTTGCCCAAAGGATTCATATCCTTTACCAAGCATAGACGCCCTGGTGGATAGTGCTGCAGGGTGTAAGTTGTTGAGCTTCCTGGATGCCTTCTCGGGGTATAATCAGATCAAGATGCATCCCATGGATGAAGAGAAGACTGCCTTCATGACCGAGAGATCGTGCTACTGCTATAAAGTGATGCCATTTGGGCTGAAGAACGCGGGGGCCACGTACCAGAGGTTGATGGATCGAGTACTTGCACCGATGCTGGGAAGGAACGTGCAAGCGTACGTCGATGACATGGTCGTGACCTCGCCAGAAAAAAGCAAGCACGTTGCAGACTTGGAGGAATTGTTCACGACGATCGCCAAGTTCAAATTAAAGCTGAATCCAGAGAAATGCATTTTCAGCGTGGAGGCTGGAAAGTTTTTGGGTTTCCTCTTAACTAAAAGGGGAATAGAAGCCAACCCGGATAAGTGTGCCGCCATCTTGGCGATGAGGAGCCCAGCTACTGTGAAGGAAGTGCAACAGCTAACAGGTCGGATGGCCGCCCTGTCTCGCTTTGTGTCAGCTAGCGGAGATAAGGGACATCCCTATTTTCAGTGCTTAAGGAGGAATAACAAGTTTGCTTGGACGAAGGAGTGTGAGGAAGCCTTCGTCAAGCTAAAGGAATATCTGGCGAGCCCGCCGGTTTTGTGCAAACCGCTGGTAGGAACCCCTCTCAGGTTGTATTTTGCTGTAACTGAGAGGGCGGTGAGTGCGGTGCTCGCCCAGGACCAAGATCAGGTTCAAAAGCCTATTTATTTTGTTAGTAAGGTGCTGCAGGGCCCCGAAACGAGATATCAGGCCCTGGAGAAGGCTGCGCTGGCAGTAGTATTTTCGGCGAGGAGGTTGCGCCACTATTTCCATAGCTTCACAATTCTGGTGATGACTGACTTGCCCATCCAGAAGGTGTTGAAGAAGCCCGACGTTGCAGGAAGGATGGTGAAGTGGGCAGTAGAGCTGTCAGAGTTTGACATTAAGTATGAACCCCGAGGCCCGATTAAGGGGCAAATCTTCGCAGATTTCGTGGTCGAGCTCTCGTCTGAGGCGACGCGAGTTGAAGGGGACGACTTCCGTTGGGTACTCTCGGTGGATGGATCGTCGAACCAGCAGGGTAGCGGTGCTGGAGTCATTTTGGAAGGACCCAACGGCGTGCTGATCGAACAATCTTTGAGGTTTGCCTTCAAAGCCAGCAATAATCAAGCAGAATATGAAGCGTTGATCGCCGAGATTTTGCTGGCAAAGGAGATGGGAGCGAGGGTGTTGATGGCTAAGAGTGACTCGCTGCTAGTCACAGGGCAAGTAACAGGCGAGTTCCAGGCTAAAGATCCACAAATGGCGGCTTACTTGGAGTATGTGCTGGAATTGGAGAGTTCCTTTGCCTCCTTTGAAGTGGTGCATGTGCCCAGAGAGCAGAATGCCCGAGCTGACTTGCTAGCCAAGCTCGCCAGTTCAGGCAAGGGGGGTAGGCAGAGGACGGTGATTCAAGAAACTCTGAAGACGCCGAGGGCATTTGTAGCAGATCACCTGGTTCTTCAGATAAGCAGGTCAACGGAAAAAGCGGCAAGAAGTCACAAGTCTTTGACGCAAGAAACGTTGAGATCGCCGAGAATTAGAGCGTGTCGGGGAGAGAGGGTGAACATGACGCAGGTCTGCGCTACCCATGAGCCAGACACCTGGATAACACAGTACAAGCGGTGCCTGGCAGATGGCCTTCTCCCGCTGGATCCGACAGAGGCTAGGAAGGTAAAGAAAAATTCTAGCAAGTACAGATTGATTGATGGCGATCTGTACAGGTTTGGGTTCACTCACCCACTCCTGGAATGTGTGTATGGTGAGAAATGCACGAGGATTATGGCAGAGCTCCATGAAGGTATATGCGGAAGCCACGTCGGGGGTCGAGCTCTGGCCGCAAGGACCCTCCGTGCAGGTTACTACTGGCCAACGATGAGAGAAGACTGCAAGAGGTATGCGCAGTGTTGCAAACAATGCCAACAACACGCCGATTGGCACAAGGCGCCTCCCGAGGAGTTGAAATCGATTTACAGCCCTTGGCCGTTTCACACTTGGGGAATCGACATTCTGGGACCATTCCCGCTGGCGATCAGGCAGATGAAGTACTTGGTGGTGGCGATTGAGTATTTCACCAAGTGGATCAAAGCAGAACCAGTGGCCCAGATCACCGCACACAAGATCGAAGGTTTCGTGTAGAAGAACATTGTGTGCCGGTTTGGAGTGCCCAAGCGCCTGGTGTCGGACAATGGGACTCAGTTTGCAAGCCACCTATTGAAGAAGCTGTGCGAAGGGGTGGGAATTCAACAAGTGTTTGCATCCGTCGAGCACCCTCAGAAAAATGGCCAAGTAGAGTCAGCTAATCGGGTGTTGCTGAGAGGGTTGAAGAGAAGGCTAGAGAAAGCCAAAGGAAGCTGGGCTGAGGAGGTACCCCGTATAGTCTGGGCGTACCACACCACTGAGCAGTCAGGAACCCATGAGACCCCGTTCAGCTTGGTCTATGGATGCGACGCAATGATTCCAGTGGAGATCCAGGAGAGCTCGCCGAGATTCCAAAACTTCGTAGAGGAAGACTCGAATGAGGAGAGAAGGTTGAACCTGGATCTACTGGATGAAGTCAGGGAAGAGGCGAGATTGAAGGCTGAAGCGGTGAAGAGAAGGATTGAACGAAGATATAACTCGAAGGTGATGCCGAGACAGTTTAGAGAAGGCGACTTGGTGATGAGGAAAGCCCACCAGTACGAGATGGAGAATAAACTATCGCCCAAGTGGACGGGACCGTTCAGAATAACCGAGGCACTCGGGAACGGTGCCTACCGCTTAGAGACATTGGAAGGAGGGGCGATTCCTCGCACTTCGAACGCCACGCACCTGAAGTTATATTACAGTTGAGAACTTTGTAAGTAAAGATAAACACGAAGTTACATTACAATGTCTCTGTTAAAACAGTTTGAAGGGGGCACTCTTTTTTCCCTAAGGAGGGCTTTTAACGAGGCCACCCAATAAAGAGAAGTTTCAAAAGTTTAAGTTGTTTCAGATTGCATGCCTGTTGTTTTCAGAAAGTTTTGAAGAAAGACCTTGTCACTTATACGTGACTTAAGGCAAGTTAAAGATATATTGCATGCTTTCTAAAAGGTTTTAAGTCCTCATCGTCTTTCGGCGATCGGAGGCATCAGTTAAAGTTTTAAGTCCTCATCGTCTTTCGGCGATCGGAGGCACCAGTTAAAGTTAAAGTCCTCATCGTCTTTCGGCGATCGGAGGCACCAGATAAAAGACCTCAACGCCCTCGCGCGTCCTGAGGCGAGATAAAAGACCTCCTCGCCGTCGAGCGAGTGCAGGCAAGGAAGAGTGAAAAGTCCTCAGTGTTACTGGGGGCAAGAAGATGTAACCCCTGGGGCAATGTAGAGGCACCAGTGAAAAGTCCTCAGTGTTTCTGGGGGCGAGAAGATGTAACCCCTGGGGCAATGTAGAGGCACGATTTAAAGACCTTCTCGCCTATGAGCGAGTTCAAGCGAGTTAAAAGACCTTCTCGCCTATGAGCGAGTTCAGGCGAGTTAAAGACCTTCTCGCCTATGAGCGAGTTCAGGCAAGATAAAATCCTTCTCGTCTCGAACGAGTTCAGGTATGGTGTAGAGGGCGGAAGAAGTTTGGGAGGTGGCTAAGGTAGGTTCGAAGAGAGCGCCTAGCCACCCGGTCTCTTGTTCTGAAGCTCAAGGAGGTAGGGAAGGATCCGAAAGGCGCCTCTACCCCAGATAAAAGAACAATGGCCAAGGTATGAAGCCAGGAAGAAGCTGATATCGCCAAGAGTCTTTGGCGACCAGGAAAAGTTCAAGCAATGGCGAGAAAGTTAAAGACCCGTTTTAATGAAGCAGATCGGGTGAAGCGATGTTTTAAGCCAGTAGTTGAGTTAAAGTTCGTTGTTTGAAGAATGGTTTTACGCTGAAGTTCATTGCCTTGAGATTACAAGTTTTAAAGCGATTGTTATTTGAAGTCGAAGTGGTTCGAAGCAGTTAAGTATATGATCGCGCTTACAAAATCGCTAAGTTAAATTCTTGAAGCAAATTGTGCAAGGAAAGTTAAAGCAGCTAAAGAAGTTACAAGAAGGAATACCAAGACTTTGTCATTTAAGTAAATGTCAGTTCAAGAACACATGTACAAGAAAATATGAAGTTTATTACAAATTGTATGCAAGGAGAAAGCATAAAGGCAGTGGATGGAGGGAATTGATCAGTCTTCGGCGGGAACCACTTTCCCATCCACCACCTCGTTGTTAAGGGACACCATGCTAAGGTCCAGATCGGGGAACAAGCAGGCGAACTGTTCCCGTGCAGCCTCGAATCCAGCAGCCAGAATTTGGGCAGAACTCAGATTAAGTTCTTCAATTTGTTTCTTGAGTTCTTCAGTTTGTTCCTTCAGCCCCTTGTTCTGCTGCTCCAGCCTTCAGCTTGCTTCTTGAGTTTTTCGATGGTTTCTTGAGCTTGGAGAAGGTCTTCAGCAACCTTCTTGGATTCTGCCTGCGCCTGGCCCAATTCAGCAGCGATCTTCCCCTTTTCTTTGTCGGCTTCAGCAAGCTTCGCCATGGTGTCGTCCCTTTCTTTTTCCACCTTTCCCAGGAAGATCTCCCGATCGGCTGACCTTTGTTCCAGTTTCTTCACCTTGGCGGCGTCAGTTTTGATTAAGGCCTCCAGGTCAGCCACTTTGACGCGATAAGGTACAATCTTGCTCTCCAGCTCAATTTTCTCTTGAGCCAAGAGTTGTACCTTATGGCGGAGATCGGTAGCCTCCTTGCGCGCCACCCTGAGCTCGGTGCTCATTGCATCTTCTACTCGGGAATGTTCAATCTCCGCGAGTGTCAGATTGAAGGATAACTTCTCCACCTCAACCCTCATAGTGCTATTCTCAGTTCGAAGGGTGAAGAGGTCATCCTGGAGCTTCCTGGTGGAGCTCTCCACAGCTCTAGATATAATGGCGGGGAAGTCCTCCGCCATCATCTTTAGCTTTGCTGAGAAAGGCTCCCACATCCTCGTGACCTCGAGAGAGAGGCTTGCTGGTGGAGGCACCGGGTGGGTTTGTTGTTGGCTCTCGCCGCCACCTTCTTTAGTTGGTTGCTCAGCAGGTGCTTCTTGGCGTGGTGGCGACGTCGGGGATTCAGTAATCAGAATTGGAGAGTTATGGGCAACCTCATCCCCGATTGGAGCAACGTCTGCGGCTGAGGCATTTGAAGGAGGACCCCCTCCAGCTGTTACATGAGGCGTGGAGGCGCTCGGGGGGTCCTCCATGAAGTTTGGCTCGGGGGCCTCAACCGCAGGTGGCGCAGACACCAATGGAATTGCTTGGACTGGTGAAGCAGGAGCTGGCGGAAGAGGCAATGTTGGAGGTGGAGCAGGCGTGGATGGCGGTGTTGATGTTGGAAGAGGGGGTGGAGCAGGTGGTGGAGAAGGTGCCACCCTCTTCCTCTTCGTGACGAGGCCATCTTCAGTTGCCTCGTCGTCTTCCTCTTCCTCCTCGTGGACTACTTGGGGGGCTTTCCTCTTAGGTTTCCTGAGGACAAGCTTTTTGCGTTGGTTGGCGGGTTGGACATCGGGAGGAGTTGGGCCTTTGGGTGGCGATCGGCCCTGTGCGGCGGCGATCTCCACCACCGAGTTTGGCACGGTTTGTGAACCCGATGCCAACCCGTGGGTTCGGGCGAGCGCCCTCAGTTCAGCGAGCTTGCCCTGGCCCAACATATTATCTGCATAGAGCAAAAATGCATGAGTTAGCTCAGAGAGAAAATAAATGCATAAGGTAGTATGCAGCAAAGCAGATAAATGGTGCAGAAAAATAAAACCAAAGTCTTGCGCACAACGCACAAGACGCCCAGAAATAGTTAACAGAGGTAATGTTAGAATAAAGACTTAGACGTTCTAACCTATGCGAATTTTGAGTTGGTCCTCGAAGAATTCGAAGCAGATGAGCATGGTGGTGAGGAAGGTGATGTTGGCATCTGCCACGCTCTTCCAGAAGAAGTAGAGGTCCCTGTCCAAGGCGCCCATGCTATCAGGACTTCTTGGCCTCCTGAAGCTACTCTTGGACTCTTTGTTCCCCTTGTTTACCCAATACAAGGGGAAACCGTCGAGCAACGAAGCGTCCTTGTCGTTGGGGCGCACCTGGACGAATTTGCCTTTCCAGTCTTTGTAGGATTGCTGGAAGATAGAGAGGATCGACCTCCCAGCAATCCCGTTCAAGCTTACCCACAGGCGATCTCCTGGGTGCTTGGCTTCAAAAAGAAATAAGAAAACATCTACTGATGCTGGCAACCCCAGATGGTCGCACATGACCTGGAACGCCCGCACGAACGCCCAGTTGTTGGGATGGAGCTGGGCGGCGGCGATGTTGAGCTCGGTAAGAAGCTCCCTCTCAAAGCGAGTGAAGGGAAACCTAAGTTTCACCTTCTTGAACAGGGTTGTGTAAACGAAGCAGAAGGGTCCACCGTTGTTCCCCTTGTCGTCGGCGCAAACTGGCAGGTCGGGGGGGCAAGGTAGCACCGTCATCTGTTCGTCGTGCTCCTTATGGAATGATTGGTGAGGCTCGTCCCCTTTCTTTAGTCGCAGAACTGCCCCAGCAGAATTTACAGAGGACGTTTCCCTCAACAAAGTCGAGGTGGCCCAGGGGTACAGTTTTTTGAAGTATGGGGAGGGAACAGAGGCTCCTCCGGCAACGGGGGGAGTGGCCTGAGTCAAGTTGGGGCGGGAGGGTGCAGGCCTCTCAGCCTGAGAAGACGAAGCACCACGTGCACGCGGTGGGTCATGTGCTTGTGAGGAGGGGTTTCGTGATGAAGGAGGAGGGTTTGGGGTGATCTTTGAGCGAGTCATTGCGGAAGCTGCAGAGGAAAAAGAAAAGGAAAAATGATCAGGGTTCGCAGAGGCTGACTCGATCATGAGAAAACGGTGAAAAACGAATGAACGTAGGTTCGTTGTGACGCTGACGGAGCCCTAAGTTACGAGAAAGGAGAAATGGAGAAAACAACCCACAACGTATGCACCAGACAGTTAAAGGATGATGCGAATCGGTTAAAATGCAGGAAAAATCAGCAGAAGAAGGAAAGGAAGTACCTTTTTATGATCGGAAAAGCGATGAAGGAAGTTGGTGATTCGGGAAGTTGAGGAACGTTGAGAGCTTTTTTGCAGAAGAGAGTTGGAGCGTCTGAGAATACGAAGAAAGTGATGGAATAATGGAGCGAAATGGGTTTAAGGGTTTTTCGAAGTGGGTTTGGGAAGCGCAAACGTTAACTGAAGGTAACCGTTGATGAAGCCACGTGTCGAACGATGGGGAAATGTTTGGTGGAGCGTCAGAGGAGCAGAAAGTACAACCGCTTGGAATTCTGCGCCAGTGCCACGTAGATGACGTGACTCCTTTAGTCTTTTCGCTGGACAAGTCTTCGCTTAAGACTGGGGGGCTTGTGTACCGCCCTGGTAGTCGGAAGTGATGACGTGGCATCCAGCTACAGTATAGGCGTGTTGACAAGACGCCAGGTTGGCAGAAGGGAAGGACGTCGGGGGACTCGTGTAGTCGCCAGTTATTAAGTTGGCGTGCTCCGATCTCCAGCATACCAGAACCGGCGATCACCGGGTTAAAGATGAAGTCGCCAGATGTAAACTTAGGCGACCAAGTGATTGGAGATCGCTAGAGCAAGCACATCGCCGAAGATGAGGGTGGTGCAGATTATGAAGGCGGCCGGCGAGACCACAGGGAAGGTGTACGAAGGCACCCTAACTCGCCAATTCCAGTAGAGATCGCACTCCCAAGTTAGCTATGCACTGGGCAGTACCATGCATAAGTAACTTAGTCAAAAGAGAGTCAGAAGCAGCGCCCAAGTCAAGGAGGCTCCAGATGATGGCACGTGTACGACTGGATGCGAACCACGTGTCCAGCTGCGTAACTGCCAGGAGAGAGAAAGTGACCAGGTATAAAAGGGTTTCCCAACGAACTTTCGAGGTACGCACGTTCAGATTGTATTCTTTATGCTTGCGAGTTCTTGAGCATACTGTGAGAGAGAACATTGCACGGTTCCTTGAGAGTTCTTGAGTGTTTGCTCTTGAAGTATTTGGTGGTTCAGTCACTGACTTGGGCGTTGGAGTGCGATCGGCCGCAGCGGCGCCGCTCTGTTCTTTTGCAGGTTCTTGAGGTGGATCGTGACGAAGGACGGAGATTGATGCGGTGCACACGTCGATCCATTGACGAGGCAAGTTCCAACGTTTTGGTCAACAGGCAGGATCAATAAATATTTTTGTTATTATTAATATATATTTTTTTCATTCATAAGTAAAAGTTTATTTTATGATGAATTTATTTTCGTCAATAATTAAAAATTTCTTGTAATAAAATAATTTGTTTTATTAATTTATAATTATCATAAAAAAATTTGAAAACATTTTCTTCTAAGCTCCTTTTTTAAGTTAAAATCTGAAAACATTTTCTTACATAATGACAATCTTGAGTGTTAACTTTTTAATATTGAACTTTTCTTGTAATATCAATTTTTATAATTAGATAATTCTACTAAAAAATTATTCAAATTAATTTTTGATATCTTCTTAAAATAGATAACACTAATGTAGAATTGACCAACTACAACTCCTAATAACAATAATTTGAGGTTGTTTGTGATAAAAGATGTGGTGACAATATGATAAATAAGCTAAATTTTTCTATGGCAATTGACAAAGGCACAAAACGACAACAATTTTAAGTTGAATCATTGTTAAAAAGTGCCAAAAAAAATGAAATGATAACAATTGACCATTAAATCATTGTTAAAAGTGCAAAAAAAATATGACGATCAGTGGATAACATCATAAAAAATAAAATAAAAAAGAGCGAAATTACTAAAAAAAAACGTGTATAATGTGACGGTTATTTTTGTAAAAATTGACGTTTTTAACCGTCGCATTATACATTTGTGGCGGTACCGCGTACTGCCAGAATTCTTGCCGTCACAAAATTTAATGTTGCGATCAATTGAGAACCGTTGTAGCAAATGACATATTATGCATTGTATAAAGTAGCGGTTTTAAGCGTGTAATTGACATAAGTTATAAATGTTGTAATTTTAAAAATGGGTAAACAAATTCTAACGTAAATAGTGACAGTTTTAACCACCACTTAATACAGTATAGTATGACATTTATAATACACTTTATGGCTGTCATAATTCGGATATTAAATATTTAATTTAATTTTTAATATTTATAATAATTTATTTAATTCTATTTTATAATTTGATTTCATAATATTATTTAATTTCATATTAAAATTAAACTTTAATTTTATTTTTAATATTTATAATAATTTATTTAATTCTATTTTATAATTTGATTTTATAATATTAATTAATTTGATATTATAATTAAATTTCACTACACATTTTATGTTTCATAGTATAATTAAGTTATAACATAAACTAATTTCATAGTATAATTAAAATTGATAAATATAATAATCAAAAGATGAGTTCATTCATTCATTGAAAGAACAAAGTTGATAATGTCAAACTAATCCAAACAACAAGTAAACTAAATTGCCAAAATATAAATTGTTTCACTTTCTAAACATATTACAAGTAAATTCTCAATTCTAATTTGTCTTACTCTCTCCACTTTATATTATATTTTGGTTAGGTGATGGAGCACCACTAACAACATTTGGTGTCTGGAATAAGTTAAAGTTAATTGACAATTTTTAAAAAATAAATGAAGACGGTATTATAATAAAATTTTAAGTATAGTAATTTATACCTCATTAATAGATGCTTGTACCAATTTTGTTGCCATTACAACAAAATGTTTCGGCACGTCTGATCTAGAAGCAATGTAGGCTAGCATAGTATGCATTTGGCTCCTTACAACTGCAAGTTTACTTGTCATCTGTTCTACCGCAAGACCAACAAGGAGTTTAATCATCAACTTAAACCAGTGACAAGTTTCAACGAATCAATGTTTATCAAATAAAAGGTGATCTTTTCAATAATGCAGAATTATTCAAGGTACCAACAATATTTTATATTTGCAAACATGAAATACTTCTTCAACATAGAAATTTGAGTTTCTTAAATATGGAAAATTAGTCTATAAGCTAACACAATGCAATCAAAATTTAACACCAATTATTCAAGGTTTGACAAGATCTAAGGTTAGCCGTATACAAATGTGGTTACACAAGCTCAAAAACAATAAAACTACAATAAGAGTATCTTGCAAATGGCTAAAACTGACTCATGCTTAAGGTAGAATAAAAATAAATGGCTAAACCTGTAATAAATTCCTGGGGTTGGAGCGGAATTTGCAATATTATCTTGGAACAGTATGGTTTAAGAAATAAAACAGACATGCAAGAAGAACAAAATAACACGTTACACATTGGAAAATACATAAAAAAATAACCTTTAAAATCTAATTTTTAAACAATCCAGACATACAAGAACAAGTTGAGATAATTCATTTTATAGAGTTCAATGGTGTCAATTGGTCCAAATAGAATTTTGGAAAATGAAGGATAAACCAAATATAGATCCATGATCTAATACATCTTCAATTTTAGTTAAGCCTAATTCAGTACAGTATTTCTAAGGCCTATATAAGCTCTACTATGGTCATACCCACCATTGATTTGAGATCTTAATAAATACTAACAACTTATAACCAATATCTTAACACTCATTCTCAAGTTTAAGCTAGTTATGAGTAGCAAACTAAAATGGAAAGTGAATGCAACCAAGGACCAAAACAACTCAGTCAATCATGCCAAATTACTTAGAAAACTATCATACCCCTTGAATAACAAACCATCAATATATTGTAGTTATCTTGGATTTGAATAGAAGAGTGGGCATCAACATAATAAATATTCATAATAGACTAGGCTATAAAAAGTACCAACTTACCAAACACCAGATAAAAAAACGTACCTTGCAGAATTTTAGAAAATTTTCTTTTAAGCTCCCGAATTTCTCAATATAAAAATGATATAATGGCATTAGTTAGAGGATACAACAATTATTAAATAAAAAACAACCCAAAACAGAATATGCAACTCAACCGAATCTGCAACAAAGAATTATATATGACGTGATACATATACAAACTACAATCAAACAACTTTAAAACAGAAACCTCATGGTCAACCACTGCAAAAGCATCCTAATGCCTCTAAACCCAACTGTAAACTGCAAGATGCAAGATAGTAATAAATAGGAACCTAAAAGATAAGATAAAAGACAAATTTATGTGACTAAGAGCCCATAACCCAAGTTGACTTTATCAATTCCATCAACAAATATCTATCCTATCACAGAAACACCTTAATTACCTCTGTTACTGCAAAAACCTTCTAGGGGAAGACTTGGGTCCACTAAACACCAAAGAACATTGAGTTTAAAAGAAAAAGAAAATATGGACCAAAATTAAAGACTAAATTTTTCAAGCACTTGGAAGCATAAAAAAACATGTAGAAATGAAATAGAGCCCTAATCACAATTTTCAATAAAAAAAGATGGACTTTTATATTTTCTCTTCCCGAATCTTGGATTAACTTGGCAACTTTTGCAAATGCCATGTACCATGATCTAAATGTTTTCTATATACAACATATATAGTGGATAATTTCAGCTTCTATAATTTAAACATACTTATATTTAAAAGGCTTGTTATATCATCAACTCTGTTATACTTAAAAGGCCTATTCCATTATTCATACATTTCAACTTCCACTGTCAAGAAAGAATCTAAGGATCTTAGAAACAAAATCTAAAACGTTTTCTTAAGACTTAAACTTTAGGTGAGTAGGTCCATCTTAGAAGAAACCATCAAATATTTGACTGTATTAAACTGATTTTTCATATAAATTAACTATCAAGAGTAAATGAAATAATAAAATAATAAAAGACTTTAGTACTAAAGCACAAAAATAGTGATGTTATCCCTAAATATTAAATTGTGATGAAGAGAAAAATTTTAAGCTACTCTAAGTTCACAAGAAAATACATATCAATTCAAGAGAGAATACAAGACAATTATCATACAAGACAAAACAGTATACAAACAAATCATGTGAGTAGAATCCGGGAACCTGTAGGCCTTTGAATTTGAGGTCAACTTCAGAACTCGGTTCACTCTACAAAACAAAAGCACATCAAACTTGTAATTTTGTAAGGAGTGTGCGTTGCACAATCAATGAACAAGAATCATAAGTACGATTTTGAACAATTTCTACCTATAACGATTTCAAACAATAGATTCCCAAGACAAAGGTTTAGGGCGCGCGAGCACAAAACCTGAAACAACCTTGCTCGGAGGCGGCAATGGCAGACAGAGGAGTGAATGTTAGGGTTTCGTGAAGGTCAGAGGAAGGGTTAGTGAAGGTCGCATGGGGGTTTCTTGAAGGTCGCGTGAGGGTTTCGGGAAGGTCGCCTAAGGGTTTTGTGAAGGTCGCGTAAGGGTCGTGAAGGTCGCGTTAGCAGACAAAGAGGGAAGAGAGTTAGCAGAGAGGGGGAATACACTAGAGAGGGAAGATGCTGGTTTCCAAAGAGGCGAGGCAACGCTGGTTTCCAAAGAGTGGGATGCACCTGGTTTCAAAAACAAAATCAGTTTCCAACAAATTTTTAAAAAAAAATTAAAATAAAGAGGAATGGTGTAGGAGGGAAAACAAACACAAGAATTTTATTCTGAAGGATAATTGTGGCAGTTAAAAATGCCATATTCTAAAGGATCATTGTGACGGTTACTAAAATTTCGTATTATACGGCAGATTGTGGCGGTTATCAATAACTGCCACTTTATACACACTTTTTTGTAGTGAATGATGACACTTCTTTTAAAACCATTATTGTATGTTATTTCAAAAAGTTGCACACATGCAATTTACATCTACGTACTCTGGATATAATATATTGAGTGATAGGCCAAGTGCAAGATCACAAAAGCTCATTTGAGTGCACCACAATATATTTAAAGTAAATATGTTCATTCACTTTTGTATTGGCATTGATTGACCTAAAGATGTATATGTTGACCAGTAGTGTAATAAGTAAACTGGAAATTATGAGTGTGATTATTATGTCATGTAGTTGATGGAAACTATAATGCAAGTTGGAATTGATAGATATTCTGATCAGGTAATATTATATAACCCGTCAATATACTAATACACGTTAATATTAATTCTAATTAGTTATGGACTAATCGAAATTATTTTCAAATGTTGTAGTTTTTCAATATCCCACAACCGTTAAACTCAAAAGCAAAGGAGTATGTCAGAACAACATGGTCAACATATTTTGTGAACATATATAACACATTTAGAGTAGATGACAAACCACAATGAATTTTTTTTATTAAATTTTTTATTTTTTTAATTTTGTTTAAATTGAAGATTTTTTATGGACAATTTTTTTTGTAAAATTGTGTACATTTTTTACTTTTGGATTCCATTAAAGTATTTAAAACAACATAATTTGTAAATATGTGACACTATTTAAAATTTTCTATTTATGCAAGTTGTGAAAACAACAAAAGTTTTCAAAAAAACAAAAAAATAACGACAATTCTTATTTATATTATCTTTTTTATAATATTTGCAACGACAATTCTGATAAGATCGTTGTCATTTATCTTTTCAATGATGTTCCACATAACTGTCGTTATATCTTTAATTTTGTTTTTTTTAAATGATGGCAATTCGTAATAAAGTCACTTATATACAAGGATGGCTTTTCTAATAATTGTTACTAAAATTGTTTTAAACAACAAACGTTTAGACCGTCATTGATGTACGCATTTTACAACAGTATATGTAATGATAACGATTTCAAAACCGGTTCTAATAATCCTTTTTAACCGTTGTTAAAAACCCTTCTACACTAGTGTAGATACTTTTTTTTTTCCTTCACATTGGAAATTTGTTTCATGTCATTTAAACTTTTGGAGCTTAACATATCATAAAAATACTGGAAAACATCATGTTGTTTAGACATATTGTCATCTTCAGGACACATTTACTCCATCCTACAAACCTAATTAACTCATAATTTCTTTCATCAAATTTATAGATAATTCTTCAAGTTTTTCAAAGAAACCCAGTTTATTTCAAGCTTATATCTAAAACTCAAATTATTGCATTGTATTAATGTTGTAGCTCATTACCATATTTCATCTTAATGAAAACATTCATCCATGAGCTAAGACGTATCAACTCTCATGAGCTAAGACGTATCAACTCTCAAATTCTTTATAAGTAGCGTAGATATTTTTTTTTCAAAATTTTCTTAGCCACCAATATCTTCTATTTCATTTCTAAAGCTCAATATATTTTCTTTACAAGTCATGCTTAATATCTTCTTCTGTAGTTATCCATATCATTATGAAGTTCCATGCTGAAATTACAAGAAAAATTTTATTCCATGTAAAATGCTATACACATTTTTTCATGAAATTTTTATAAACAGAAATTATGATAGGTTATTTAAGTAACAAAGAGTTGACCAAATTTATTATATGTGTTTTATTCCTAATGCTTAAAGATAGACTAATTTTTGTTGATTATGACACTTTATCACTATATTGATTATAAGTGTTCAATATAAGAATACTTTTTTCATTTATTTCAGACATCAAATATTGGAAATATTTTCCCATCACTCCCTAACTTACAAAGACCATAAGGAAAATTCATGGTGATAATAAAATTGGTCAAAATAAGACTAATTATAGGTCGAAAAGTTTTACCTTAATGGAAAAAAAGTCAACTCTGAACAACAATAAAAATTAAGGTTTAATGAGGAAGAAAATAAACTTCTCATCCAATCATGGTTGAATATTTCCAAACATCTAATTGTGGAAGTGAACAATAAATGATATTTTTTTTAAAGGAAAGAAGAAAACTACAATAAGTATCATGATCATTTACAAGCAAGGGAAGTAATACATTTACTGACAAAATTTAATAAATAATTATTTTTAATATTACAAGCAATCTATCCAAAGAAATATTAGTGATATTTTTAAGTTTGATACCATACGAGGTGCATATAAAATTTATTCAACTACAAAAGATTTATCAAGTGTCGAATATGAACATGAATACAAGTGTTTGATTGTGAAATCCACTCCAAGGACACATCAAGTGTGACGAATACAAAATTACGATATCATGAAATGTGAAAAAAAAATTAAAGAAAATAAATTTTTGTGTGAGGATATTAGTCCAAGTAATCATTTTGAAACTAGTCGTTAGAAACTAACCATTAAGATGAGTTGTTAGATACTAATCTTAAAAGAAACTTGTCATTGAAACCGAACTACTACTCGAATAAGTGTATCTTTATATAAATAATAATCACACAACTTTCAATTCAAGCAAGTCTTGTTTTATTTTCAATTTCTCTCAAAATTATAACTTTATGGTCTTTTTTCAAATGAATTCAAGTGATTCATTTGATGGAGATAAGCTTGAGAATGACATCATTGAAGATTTCATAAAAGATGACTATGAAGAACTATAAATGAGGTTGGTAATAAAAATGCAACAACATAAGATTGATACATACAAGCGAAGACAAATTCATATAGAAGAGTTGTAAAGAAGGGGATGTTCAGTTGTTTAATATGAATACTTCTCAAACAATCCAATATACACAAAGAATTTTTTTTTGAGAACGAATTCAAATTCAAAGGGTGTCTTCCTTTTAATAGTACAATCCTTGGGCAATCAAAATTGTTAGAATTAGAGGCCTTAAACAAGAGGGGGTGAATTGTTTTTGAAATATTTTCGCAAGTATTGAAGGTAAAGTGGAAAACTATGAAAAATTAATCAATTAAAAATCTATTAGCCAAATAGAAAATTGTTTTTAGTTTGATTCCAAAAAATCAACCAGTTGTTTTCACGAAACAACCAGTTGTTTATACAGCAGATTTGAAAAGCAAAGATAAAACAGTTTAATGAGTGTAGGGATAGAGAGATTCACACAAGATGTTTATACTGGTTCACTCTAAACCAAGAGTTACATCCAGTCCTTAGCTAACCACTGAGAATTCACTATGTAATCAAACCTAGATTACAAAACATACACCAAAAGTGAACCCTCCAAGAACACCCACCACTTTTGGCAAATCACACAATTTCCAGAAACACCTTCTGAAACTACACCACACCAAAACACATAGAAATACAATGTTCAAGAAAAAACAGGAACAGAATACACCTAGGTAAATCAAAGCTTAAAGTTCAGAATTACAAGACCCAATACTTTTCCACACTTGAGATGATCCAAAAGCTCCTTGAAATTTTGAAAACTGTTTTTGATTAATCTCTCTTTCTTAGTTAATGCTTAGGAGCATAAAATAATCTTTTTTATACTCTAATCAATTGGTCAAAGTAGTTAAATCAAAAACCAAAAGTTGTTAGGATCATTTAAAACAGATTAAACCACTTAATAGAATTTTGTTAAGGTTTTTCAGAAAAACAACCAGTTGAATTCTCGAAACAACCGGTTGAATCAGTTTGACAGCAAAGTCAAAAACAAAGCCAAGCTTTTCAAACTCATTTTAAAAGTTACTAAGTGTCAAACAACCGGTTGAATAGACATTTCAACAGGTTGACATTTCACACTCTTTAGAAAACTTATCTTTCAAAAACATTAAAATTCAATTAACATTGGATCATCTTAAAGAGTGGATTAACAATTCAAAGACTACTAGACACACAGAAACTAGCAGCAAAGTCTTCAATCATTCCTCTTGGATTTGGAGACATCAAAACACCTTGTTCAACAAAAAATAGTATATTTTGTTTCTCTATTGCAAAAATGTATTACTAACATATAAATCACATGTTGATAGTGTTGATGATTATGTATGAATTGAAAAAAAAATACTACAATGAGTAAGTTTTTCTAAGGTGTTCGACAAATATTTGGAGAAAAATACTTAAAAAGCCTAATAACATTGACATTCAACACCAACTTCAAATGGGAGAGAGATATATTTTTTGAAGTATAATAAGTAGCATAAATATTAATAATGAAAAAGTTGTATATGGTGATCATAATAAATCCATAATCATGCTTAAGTAGTGACTTCACGTACCTTATGGATTTGACATGCATTTTCAGGTTGCAAATTCAAACAACCACATCAACATTTTTAATGAATCTTTAATGGGACAAGCTTTGAAAGTGAAATATACGGTGGATTAGGCCAAATAAGACAATAGATATTATTTATCTAATTGTATTTATCCTAATTTCACAAGTCGATAAAGGAAAATTATTTACTTAACATTAAAAGGCGACAAGAAAGGATGTGTATTGTGTTTAGAGTGTTTCAATCTTAGTATGCAATTACATAAGGTCCTACGTGTGCTTGGCACATACATATAACCAAACATATATTGGATATATGTCATGTTGCACAACATTATCGTAGAAGATGAATGTCAGATATATGATGATAACTTTTGATCCGGTCGGTCATCGGTAGTCGATGACGTCAGCAGCAGATAACCACGTGGACCACTCGCAGGGTGACACGTGGATCAGGTGGCAGAGAAATCAGGGAGGAGATCACCCAGAACGGTGATCGGTGGTCAGTAACCGAGTAGCCACCGACAGATCAGTTCCAAGATAAACACCTGGGGGGAGAACGCGAGAAGCAATAGAGCACCGATCAGTCATCGGGTTTTCGTGTTACACGCAGTTAAACTGGGACTGAGATTCCCAGAGAGAGCGTTACGCATGGACCTCGCATGATCATATCTCAGAGAAAGAGGAGCTGCTCGCCGGTAGAATCGTGCACGAGAGTGGCCTGAGGGAGTTAGTAAACTGGTCAGTGATTGGTGACTCTCTTAACCCATTACGTGCATGACATCGTGAAGGGGAAATCGTTTATGCAGAGAGCAATGCTTGGTGAGTGTGCCTAGTCCAGCCACACCTGGCGTTCTCCTGAGAGTGTACGGTTAGATGTGAGTTGCATGCCTCCACGTGTCACCATCTGAGAGAGGCGCGGCCAAGATAAAAGTGCACTCCGCGTCGTGAAAGGTACACACCCACGTTTTTACTCATTTTGGGTACGTTTTCGCACAATAGCGTAACAGAATTCTGACACACGCAGAGGATAGCATAACAGAATTCTGTTAGGCACAGACACAGAGAGAGAGAAAAAAGAGAATCAGAGAGAGATTCAGTGACATATTTTTTGTTGGTGGTTTTGTGACCTAACTTGAGCGTCGGAGTGCAAATGGCCGCTAGAGGCGCCGTCTGTGTGTTTTGCAGGTTGTGTTTGAGGTTCCCGGAGAAGGTTCTAAGAGCATCCTTGCGGATAGCATAGTTGCATAGGCGGGGTAAGGAAGCGACAAAGCAATTCCTCCACGCTTGAGTTGGCGACAGGATCATTTGGCGCCCACCGTGGGGCCCTGTGAATCGTGGTCCCATCCACACCAAAGTTTCTGAAGTTTCTCAAAGTTTTTGCTGAGGTTTTTGCTGAGAAAATGAGGAGAACCTGACAAACATCACCTGCACCATCTGCTGAGGAAGGAGCTGTGACAATGGCGCAGGTCCTGGAGATGATGCGTGCGCTGCAGGACAATGTCGCAGCGTCGAGATCTGAACAAGAGAAGATGCAGGTGGAGTTGGCTGCATCGCAGAGCAGGAATGATGAGCTGAATCGCGTTAATGAGGAGCTGAGAAGGACGTTACAGGCGCAGAAGGAACGCGCAGTTGAAGAAAGGATGTCGATGCCACCATCGCCTCCGAGAGCGTTCCCTATGCCATTCTCCCCTGAAATCATGAAAACCGTGGTGCCTCCCAACCTGGTGGGAGTGAAGGCGTCGTTCACGGGGGTAGAAGATCCAGAAGCGCATCTGAAGGCGTTCCACACTCAGATGATGCTGTCTGGGGGTTCAGATGCCGTGTACTGCAAGATGTTCATGTGTACACTGAGTGGAATCGCCATGGAATGGTTCGTGAGTCTGCCAGAGGGTCATATCACGTCCTTCCATCAGTTTTCGAAGCTTTTCACTGAGCAGTACATCGTTAGCAGAGCACCTTCAGTGGTGTCGTACGATCTGTTCGATGTACGCCAATATCAAGGTGAGTCGCTGAAAGACTACCTCAACCGCTTCGGAGCACAAGTGGTTAGATTGCCCAGCAAGGACGAGGATATGCTGGTGCATGCGTTTAAGAAGGGAGTGCTGCCTGGTCCCTTCAGTGAGTCGCTCATCAGGAGCCATCCCAGCACCTTTGCGGAGATCCGGCGATGCGCGGTGGTGCACATAGTGGCAGAGACAGAGGTTTCTGAGAAAAGAGGAAGTGCTGCACCACCGAAGCCGCGTGGAGGACAGGGGAAGCAACAACAGCAAGCGAGGGTGCATGAGGCAAAGGAGGGAAAGAAGGTGCAGGGGAAACCTCATCCTTATGCACCCAGGAAGGACCAGGGCAGGGGGCGTGCAAGGGAGAATAATGCACCCCCAAGATACGATTTCATGGTAAAGTTGGCGGATCTGATCGCCCTTTCTGCCATAGCTGCAAGACTTAGAGTACCAGAGAAGACAGATAAGGTACTTGGGAGGAAGAAGAACGAGTGGTGTGAGTTTCACCAAGCCTTTAGCCACACACTCCACTCCTGCTTGGCGTTGGGACACCAGCTGGCGGAGTTGGTAAAGTCTGGGTTCCTGGCAGATTACCTGCGGGAGGCGCAGGGTGATCGCGCATCGGGGGCCCAGGCAGGAGAACGGCAGCATGAAATCCCTGTGCACGGGGAGATGCAAACGATTGTGGGAGGCTTCTCCGGTAGGGGGTGCACCGCATCACAAAGAAGAAGGTATGCTCGATCGGTTATAGTCGTGGACTCGGTAGACGAGGGCCATTTCCCCGAGGTAGATATCACTTTCAAGAAAGCTGATCTACAGGACGTTGTACCGCACGACAACGATCCTGTGGTCATCTCCCTCATCACAGCAGGAAGGCGAGTGCACAGAGTGCTCGTAGACCAAGGGAGCTCGGCAGACATCATGTTCTGGTCGACGTTCAACAAGTTGCAGTTGTCCCCCGATCAACTAAGGTCGTATACCGGGTGTCTTTACGGCTTTGCAGGGGATCAGGTAGAGGTGCGGGGGTACATTGAGCTGAGGACGACGTTCACCGATGGAACAACAACCCGCACCGAAAAGATAAAGTACTTGGTGGTGAACACCCCTTCTACGTACAACATCTTGCTGGGAAGGCCAACACTCAATAGGTTGGGTGCAGTGCCATCGACGAGGCACATGAAGCTGAAGCTGCCATCGATGGAGGGGACCGTAATAACCATCAAGTCAGATCAGGCTGAGGCTAGACACTGTTATGAGAACAGCCTCAGGCAGAAGAGGAGCATATGCCATGTCACCTCAACCCCACCACCAGGTGTGCTCGAAGAGCGATCGGTGGTTAGGGGAACGCATGGCGATCAGGAGATGGAGGATGCTACGCTGGGGGGCTCCCAGGTAGCTCAGGTGGAAGCGGAGGAGGAGGGCATGATCACTCCTCGCGAGTCAGGGATCGCGAGGGCGGTCATCGCCAGCGAGAGAAGACCCCACCCAGCTGAGGGGTGGGTAGAAGTAAATATAAGGGGGAAAAGGTTCAAGTTGGGAGGATCGCTCTGCGAAGAAGAACGAAGGCTGATCGCCGGGGTGATCGAGAAGCACATGGGCGCGTTCGCATGGTCAGCATCTGACATGCCAGGAATCGACCCTGACTTCCGTTGCCATCGCCTGTCGATGGATCCTAAAGTTCGACCTGTGCGTCAGAGGCGAAGGAAATTCAACGAAGAAAGGAGGAATTCAATGAAGAGCGTGGAATCGAAGCTAATCCAGAGAAGTGCGCAGCAATCGCGGCGATGACGAGTCCAACGACGGTGAAGGAGGTGCAGCAACTCACCGGTTGGTTGGCAGCATTATCCCGGTTTATGTTCGCTGGAGGGGAGAAAGGTCATCCGTACTTCCAGTGTCTTAAGCGCAACAGCAGATTCCTTTGGACACAGGAGTGCGAGGAGGCCTTTATCAAGTTGAAGGAGTACCTGGCAAGCCCACCGGTCTTGCGTAAACCACAAGTGGGCACCCCTCTTCGTCTATACTTTGCTGTGACGGAGAGAGCAGTCAGTTCAGTCCTAGTGCAAGAGCAAGATCAGGTTCAGAAGCCTGTGTACTTTGTGAGTAAGGTACTGCAAGGCCCTGAAGCCCTCGAGAAGGCTGCCCTGGCGGTGGTATTTTCAGCGAGAAGACTCAGACATTATTTCCACAGCTTCACAGTAGTGGTAATGACAGATTTGCCCATCCAAAAGGTGCTAAAGAAACCAGACGTAGCGAGAAGGATGGTCAAGTGGGCGGTGGAATTGTCAGAGTTCGACATTCAGTACGAGCCCCGAGGACCGATAAAGGGGCAGGTGTTCGCCGACTTTGTGGTCGAGCTGTCGTCGGTCGCGACACCTTCAGAAGGTTTAGACTTCCGATGGGTATTATCAGTGGATGGCTCCTCCAATCAGCAGGGGAGCGGCGCTGGGGTCATTTTGGAAGGCCCGAACAAAGTGCTGATCGAGCAGTCCCTCCGCTTTGCCTTCAAGGCTAGCAACAATCAGGCGGAGTATGAAGCCCTGATCGCAGGAATGTTGCTAGCAAGAGAAATGGGAGCAAGAAGTCTGGTTGCTAAGAGTGACTTTTTGCTAGTCACCGGGCAAGTTACAGGGGAGTTCCAGGTGAAAGATCCCCAGATGGCAGCTTACCTGGAATACGTACAACTCCTGAAGACGTCCTTCACCGAGTTTGAACTAGTTCATGTGCCGAGAGAGCAAAATGCCAGAGCAGACCTGCTTGCCAAGCTGGCCAGCTCAGGCAAGGGGGGAAAACAGAGGACCGTCATTCAGGAGACCTTGAAGGTACCGCGAGCATTCGTGTCAGACAACCAGGTACTTCAAGTGTACAAATCGATGGAGCGTCTGACGATCGGTCATCGTTCACTGACTCAGGAGACGTTGAAAGCGCCGAGGGTTGGAGCGCGACCGGCAAAGACCGATGAGGCGATGGAAGTCTGCGCTGTTAGGGAGCCCGACACGTGGATAACACCGTACCAGTTGTACTTAGAAGATGGTGTACTCCCACTTGACCCGATAGAGGCAAAAAGAATAAAGAGGAGCTCGAGTAAGTTTACTTTGATTGATGGGAACCTGTTTAGATTTGGATTTTCTCATCCTGTGCAGATCTGTGTGTATGGCGAGCAATGCACTAGACTTATGTCAGAGCTACACGAGGGGGTATGCGGAAGTCATGTAGGTGGTCGCGCTTTGGCAAGTAGGATCCTCCGCGCGGGGTACTACTGGCCAGCGCTGAAGGAAGACTGCGTGAGGTATGCTCAGTGTTGCAAACAGTGTCAACTTCACGCAGACTGGCATAAGGCACCTCCCGAGGAGTTGAAGTCCATCCATAGCCCGTGGCCATTTCACACATGGGGAATCGACATCCTAGGACCTTTTCCCCTGGCGATAAGGCAGATGAAGTTCCTCATCGTGGCCATCGAGTATTTCACCAAGTGGGTGGAGGCAGAACCAGTCGCGCACATCACCGCACAGAAAGTCGAGCACTTTGTCTGGAAGAACATTGTCTGTCGTTTCGGAGTACCCAAGAGGCTGGTCTCCGACAATGACACCCAGTTCACAAGTCATCAGCTAAGGAAGATGTGCGAGGAGTTAAAGATACAGCAGGTTTTCGCCTCGGTGGAACCCCCACAAACCAATGGGCAGGTGGAGTCAGCCAACCGAGTACTGCTCAGGGGGCTGAAGCGAAGACTAGAGAAAGCTAAAGGAAACTGGGCAGAGGAGGTCCCCAGAATCGTATGGTCCTACCATACCACTCCACAGTCCAGCACCCATGAGACACCCTTTAGCCTTGTCTACGGGACAGATGCCATGATTCCCGTGGAGATACAGGAGAGCTCCCCCAGGTTTTTGAATTTCATTGCCGAAGAATCCAACGAAGAACGAAAGGTGAATCTCGACCTACTGGACGAAGTGCGAGAAGAAGCCAGAGTTAGTGTTGAAGCCATCAAGAGAAGAGTAGAACGGAGGCACAACTCCAAGGTGAGGCTCAGGCATTTCCAGGAAGGTGATCTGGTGATGAGAAAGGCGCATCAGAATGAGATGGAAAACAAGTTGTCTCCAAAGTGGACAAGTCCATACAGAGTGGTTGAGGCATTGGAGAATGGAGCTTATCGGCTGGAAACTCTGGATGGAGGAGCAATCCCCAGAACGTGGAACACCACCCACTTGAAATTTTATTTCAGTTAAGTTGTAAAGTAGTTGCGTTCTCGCGCTAAAGACACACTCAGTGTATATACTGGAAACAGTTGAACAGATAAGGGGGCACTCTTTTCCCTAAGGAGGGTTTTTAACGAGGCCACCCAATGAAAAGATTATCAGCATATCAAGTGTGCGAGAGTTTCAAGTTAAAATCCTCCTCGCCCCAGGTGCGAGTGCAGCTGATCGGTTAGGCCTTATTCGCCCTAGGCGCGAGTATGGGCGCTAATTTAAGTCCTCCTCACCCCAAGCGTGAGTGCAGACGACTAGGGTTTGAAAAGCCAGGGGTGCTAGTAAGACCAAGAGAGGGAAAGGAAGGATTTCGACAAACGTCCTTACCCACTTGGCATATACCAATGTTGGCCCAGTAAAGCTCTTAGTTTAAACCCTTCTCGCCCCAGGAGTGAGGCAGGGAAAGAACGACCCGATCCGCCCAAGGTTGATGACCTTGGGGAAGGTAAGAGGGGCTATCGAGAAACACTCTTCTTCCCCCAAAACAAGGCATCACCTCTGACGATTGATGTCAAAGTCCTCTATGCACTTAGCGCTAGAGCGACAGAGAAGCAAGGTGCAGACCGAAGAACGATGACTGATGAGTTGTTGGTGGATATGCTAGTGGGTAGTGCCTTGTCGGAGGAAGCTTTTCCAAACAAGTTCTTACACAACAAGCCGAAGCAGACAGACTATGCCTAGTCAGTCATCTAGTACGAAGCTGTGCATAAGAACTGTTAAAGACAAAGCTAAGGGAGTTGTTAGTCGTGATCAAGGTAGAGGCCAAGATCAAAGGGTACAGATCGCGCTAAACCTAAGCTAGTTAACAGTTAGTTGTGTGCAAAAAGAAAGATGAAGCTTAAGAAGATACGAGAGAAGAAACATATAGCTGAAACAAGTATATATTCACACCAAGGCCTATACAAGTTTCAAGTACAAGAATTGTGCAGAAATATGAAATTACAAGAAGAAAACTCAAGAAGGAGGAATGAGCTTGCCATCTACCACTTGGTGGTAGATGCTGAACTGCATAAGGTCCAAATCTGGAAGAACGCAACGAATCTGCTCGAATGCCAGCTCGAACCCATCAGCAAGGGCGTCAGCACCCACGTTCATAAGTTCGGCGTTCTCAGCTTCGAGCTCTTGCTTTGAAGTCTCCAAGGCGTTCTTCTCAGTGGTGAGGGAAGCAATGGAAGAGGCAGCTTCTTCCAATTTGCCCTTTACTTCGGCAAGCTCGACCTTCACTGCAGAAAGCTCGCTCACTGCCTTCTCAAGTTTCTTCCCCCCATCAGTGGCCTCCTCCTTGGTAGACTTGAGATCCCCCGCTAGTTGTGAGTTCAGTTGGCGTAGAGAGGAAGTCTCAGCCTCCAGGTTGATTACCTTGCTCCTCAGCTCCACCACTTCGCTGTCCAGAGTATTGACAACTTGCCCCATCAAGATCTCAGTCTTGATGGTCTCTTGGACCTGCGATAGGTACTCTTTCCTGGATTTTTCCACCATATCCCTCATCAGGGCTACGGACCCTTGGGCAGCCTCAAAGTCACTATGCAGTGACTCCTTGTCGTGCTCAAGCTCCTTGACCCTCTTCTCCAGGACCAGTTGCTTGCGGTGCTGGGTGGAAAACTCTAGGGAAAGCACTATCTGCTTGGCCAAGTGCATGTCCACCTCTTGCCCACTCCATTCGAGAAGCTCCCGGCTGCGTATGAAATGTCAAGGCAATGACTCGACTGAAGTTTTCATTGCTAGCACCAGAGCTGCTTGGCTGCGAGCTGGCCTCACCACCTTCAGCAGTAGCAGCAGAGGTTGGCGGTGGTGGTGATGCAGGAAGTCCTGGGAAACCCCCCGAGTGGGCAGAATCACTCCCAGCAGGTGGAGTGGGTTGGCCAATAGCTTGGCCCGCTGGGGGTGGGGGTGGAAGTGATGCTGGAGACGGAAGTTGGGGCGTTGGAGATGGTAAGCGCTGAGGGGAGGGGGAGGAAGTTGGTGCTGGGGCAGGTTGAGTAGGAGGAGGTGGGGGTGAACCCTCCTCGATCTGCACCACTTCCATTTCCCCAGGCCTAAGGGATGAAGCCCCCCCAACCTCTTGGTGTTTCCTCTTGCGATGTATAAGAGGAGAGCCAGAACTCTCCTCCTCGGTTGAGGGGGTAGGAGCAGCAGCGGCCGCAACAGTTGTGGGAAAGGCCTTTGCTAGCCTTCTTCTCTTCTTCTCTGGCTCGGGGCCTTCAGCTGGCGCGACCGAGAGAGGTGGAGCCGCGATGGGCTCGGTGGTAGAGGAGGAAGAACCAGTCCCCTTGGCACCCCTGGTCCGGACAAGCTCCAGTAGTGCCCTCCTCCTATCTTTCCCTGAAGTCATGTCTACATCAAGGGTAAAAAGAAGAGTTAGATGGCATAATTATGCAAGTGGATAAAATGTTATGCAAGTATGCATAAGCGTGTGCAAGTATTCTAAGAGGTGCAAGAAGAAGAGCCTACCTATGTACTTTTTCAGAGACACCACATCAAACTCGTGTTTGATGAGAAGGGCCGAGTTATATTTTGCCCCTAGGAGCAACCTACACAGCTCGTGCTCGTAGGGAGCCATGGCTTCAAGGCCCCGGGGCTTCTTAAACTCGACTCCAGGAACCCAATAAAGGGGAAACCCCTCGAGCAGCGTTGGGCTTTGCTGGGTAGCAGATATCATGTAGAACCTGCCCTTCCAATCTTTAAACGATTGCTGGTACAGGCCCAAGATCACTCGTCCAGCAACTCCATTCAGGCTGACCAAGGACCTATCCCCAGGGTTCTTCGCCTCGAAGAAATGTAGGAAGACGTCTACAGAGGCGTTATGCCCAAAGTAGTTGCAGAGGATCTCGAATGCCCGTATGAAAGCCCAGGCATTCGGATGGAGTTGGCAAGGGGCGACGTTCAACTCCATCATCAGCTCCTTCTCAAAGAAGGTGAAGGGCAAGCGCAGCTTCAACCTTTTGAAGATGGCGGAGTATATGAAGGTGAAGGGCACCCCATTGGTAGCCCTATCGTCCGCGCAGATTGGCATCCCTCGAGGAGGAATGCGTATACGAACGTTGAAATCATTCTCCCTGTCGATGGCGCAGGAGGGCTCATCAGGGTTGTTGCTCAAAAGGGTTTTGAGGTGGCCTTTCGGTAGTTGAGTGGAAGTTTCGGTCAGCAATGCCAGGGGAGCCCAGTCATGGACCCTGGCGTTGTCCTGATAGGAAGTTGCATCAGGTGGAGGTGACGCTGGTGCACTTGCTGAAGGCTGTGCACCAGAGGATGAGGCGACGATGTGAGCAGTTTGCTTCAAGCGAGCCATTGCGAGATAACTGCAATGGAGGAAAGCAAAAAGTCAGATGAACGGAAGAAGAGGGAATGATGAATGGTTCGGTGAAAAACAGAGGAAGGGAAGAAGAAAGAAAGGTCCAGGCGAAGAAGAGGAAGAGGGAGAAGTAGAGAGCGAAGTGAGAAACACAAAAAACCCTAGCGCGGGTTGAGAAGAAGAAAAATAGAGAAGATGAATGCATGGTAGTGAAAAGGGTGAATGCAATCGGTGAAAAGAACCTAAATGGATCAAGGAAGAAGAAAAGTCATACCTTTAGATGATCACGGAAGGTCTTGAGGTAGAAAGCTTGAAGAAAGTTGGGCGCGCAGAGAGGAGATTTGAAGTCTGAGAGTTGGAGTATTGAAGAAGATAATGAAACAGTGAAGGCGCGCGCCTATTTGAATAAGGGAAGCATTAGCGACACTCCATGCTGGCCGTTGATGCGTCCACGTGTCGCGAGATTAAGGGAGGAAATCATAACGTTAAAAGGCAACACGTGAGGTGGCACATGATGTGGCCCCACTTGCCACGTGGACTGAGGGCGCGACCACTTAGTCTCTTCGCTGAGAACGAGTTCATAGCTCGAGACTGGGGGGCTTGTGATCCGGTCGGTCATCGGTAGTCGATGACGTCAGCAGCAGATAACCACGTGGACCACTCGCAGGGTGACACGTGGATCAGGTGGCAGAGAAATCAGGGAGGAGATCACCCAGAACGGTGATCGGTGGTCAGTAACCGAGTAGCCACCGACAGATCAGTTCCAAGATAAACACCTGGGGGGAGAACGCGAGAAGCAATAGAGCACCGATCAGTCATCGGGTTTTCGTGTTACACGCAATTAAACTGGGACTGAGATTCCCAGCGAGAGCGTTACGCATGGACCTCGCATGATCATATCTCAGAGAAAGAGGAGCTGCTCGCCGGTAGAATCGTGCACGAGAGTGGCCTGAGGGAGTTAGTAAACCAGTCAGTGATTGGTGACTCTCTTAACACATTACGTGCATGACATCGTGAAGGGGAAATCGTTTATGCAGAGAGCAATGCTTGGTGAGTGTGCCTAGTCCAGCCACACCTGGCGTTCTCCTGGGAGTGTGCGATTCACCCAGATGGAAGAAACGCGCTAAGTTACTCCGCAAGGGAATAACTTAGGCGCACAAAGAGATGCGCTAAAGCCCTTCAGGTAGTGGCACGTGTACGGTTAGATGTGAGTTGCATGCCTCCACGTGTCACCATCTGAGAGAGGCGCGGCCAAGATAAAAGTGCACTCCGCGTCGTGAAAGGTACACACCCACGTTTTTACTCATTTTGGGTACGTTTTCGCACAATAGCGTAACGGAATTCTGACACACGCAGAGGATAGCGTAACAGAATTTTGTTAGGCACAGACACAGAGAGAGAGAGAAAAGAGAATCAGAGAGAGATTCAGTGACATGTTTTTTGTTGGTGGTTCTGTGACCTAACTTGAGCGTCGGAGTGCAAACGGCCGCTAGAGGCGCCGTCTGTGTGTTTTGCAGGTTGCGTTTGAGGTTTCCGGAGAAGGTTCTAAGAGCATCCTTGCAGATAGCACAGTTGCATAGGCGGAGTAAGGAAGCGACAAAGCAATTCCTCCACGCTTGAGTTGGCGACAGGATCGACTTTGATTATTCTTAGAAACATCCCAACAATGATGTCTCAACAAAAGAAATACATAATGATCATCACGTGAATCTACTATCATAATTATAAAGGATAACACTTATTCATAATAAACAACATTATCATCAACATTAAAAATATATTTTGAAATTATTATTTTAAGTATGATAGGAAAAAAAGTAATTATTTCAAATATATAATGTTATTAATTTATGTAATTTTGATGTTATCGTAATTGTGTAATACTAGATGCTTTTATCATTTTAATTAAAATTTAATCTATAAGTATTTATTTTATTTACTATTAAAAGAATATTGCACAAAATAATAGTATAAATAAATTATTATTTTTATATTTTATTTCATAAATAAAATACTTACAACATAATAAATCTATTTGTAAAATTATAAAATTTGAGATTTTTTTATAGTAATTTGTGAAAAAAAAAATTGGATTAGAGAGATAAATATTCATAGAAAGACTTAATTGAAAAAAAATTAAAATCCATAAAATGCATATATGAGTCTACGATTCTCACAATCATTAAGCATGAAGTGAATGAAAGTTTGACCCAAGAAGATGAAGGTGGATCTAATAGCTAATAAGCCTTTTTGTATTAAGTTAAATGGAGTAGATAGGTTGAAACCCACATTTTTGTGAATGGTAACATTCTTCTCATTTTGTGTAAACCATGGGAAAAGACCATTATAGCAAAGATGTTGAAAAAAAAAACAAACCTTCTTTAAATGGGAAAGTATAGGAAATTGTCAATATCAATCATGACTTGTACATTATCAAATTGTGATGAGAATCAAATAAAGGAGGCTTTTATTAATGGAGGAAGAGGACATCCACCCTCACATTTGAAGTTCTTCCTTCTAGTCTTCTCAAAATTAAAAGAAGACATAAAATAAAGATGAGGCCCAAGCCCAAAGCCCAAGCCCAAGCCCAAGAAGGCCAAAGCCCAAAGAGCCCAAGTCCATCCCATGAGGGGCAAGGCCAAGCTTTGAAATACTATTGTATAGTTTTAGGAGGTGTGGTTATTAAATAAAGGAGTGTGAAAATGTAAAATAAAGTCACATTACCCATGTGACTTAGGAGAGTGGTGTAGGTGTAGTTTTTGGGAGGTGTCATAGTAGAAAAAGGTCACACCTCCCATGTGACTTGTTTTTTGTGGGAATTTCAAATGAGTTTATTTGAAATTTCCCACCTATTTTTCAGCACCTTAGGCTATAAATAGAGGTGCTTCCTTTGTAAAATTCAGATTGGAATTAATCTAAGAAAACTCTACTCAAATTTTGAGTGATCATTGGAGAGCTTTTGAGCCTTCTTCTCTAGTCTTATCTTGATGGATCCATGGAGTCCTCAAGTGGCGGCAGCAACTCTTATCTAGGAGCATTCCACACTTCTAGTGGCGAGATCATCCAACATCCTTCCATCTTCATGAGCAATTCTTCTCTCCTTCCTTTCTCCTCTTTCTATTGTTTTTGTTAGTTTGTGTTCTTGAGTTTTGGTTTGATGTTCTTGCTGTTTTTATGAGTTTTTGGTTCGGCAGTTTTATAATTCTGTCCATTCATCTTGTTCCTTTGTTTTTCTTGCTCATTTGTTCGGTTCAATTTGACTATAATTGGTTCATCCAAATGAGTTTGGGATTTGGTACTAGTTTTTGGTGAGTTCTTGTCTTAGAACAATGATCCAACTCTAAGAAAAGTGCCTCTATAATGTCCAACTCAAGGTGATTCCTAAGAAGGTCAAGAACCTTTCTCTATGTGGCTAGTGGAATCACATCAAATTGGATCTTTAATAAGGTCATGAAAGGTGGAGAATGGTGGTTCGTTGATGGTTTTTTGACCACTATCCATCTATACGCCCCCAAGTTCCAAATTTTGTGGCAGAGGTAAGCACACAAACAATACTTTGGTATAGTTAAAGTTTCTATACTTGGGCATGAAGTACTATAACAAAAGCATATTGTTGCATTGACATCAATGATGGAACAGTAGATGAATATGAACTTAAGGATCATTGATGCACTTAGAATCAATTGTTATATGCTTTTCCAATTGGCAAATTCATATATAGTTCAAGATCTTCAATCATATTTGAAACCTAACCCTATTTTTCTTTGCGATACATTATCCCTTTTGCCAACTCAAAATAATAGTTGAAAGTCATTGGACACTTAGAGGGCATTTTGAGTTTTTCCAAGAAGAATGGTGATATAGTGTTTGTCAAGTTAGAATCTTTCCCAGAATGCATCATGTGTTGAATTTATATGAGTGATGTTACCTAGACTTTCTCTGTTGTGTATGTGAATCTCAACTTCACAATTCATGACTTGCTTTAAAAATAGTTAACATATTTGAATGAGAGGATTACTAACTAGTGGATGATGACAACAGACTTTAATGACATCCTTATCATGTCATATTAAATTAAGAGGTCTTTTTCAAGTTTTAGTGTTCGATAAAGGCTAGTGGACTTGTGAGTTGGTGGATATGTAGTTTTTTGGCCCTAGGTACACTTGGCAACACAAATGTTTTCTGGAAAACTTGTATTTAAGAGGCTAAATCACTATTTATGAGACTTAGCGTAGAGATAGACCTTTGAACATATGACAATTAAACACCTTGTCTATAAGCACTCGACTAACAACCTTTTGTTGATATGTTGCTTGAACACTATTACAATGAATGAGAACCACCCATTTAGGTTTTAGGTTGCATTGTGTGCATGAGCACTACAACAACATTGTTAATTGTGTATGGAACCAAACAAAAGGTTGTGTTGTTAATGATTTAAGTAGAGCATTGAATGACTCCATAACCTTAAATAAAGAAGTCTTTTGGACATATTTTTAAGAGGGAGAAGGAGATAGAAGCATGTTTGAAAGAGATCCAATGACTTCTTTGAAAATAGGGACTTAATCCTACTCATCCAACTTCAAAAGGAACTCTTGAGGGACTATGGGCATAGTCTCTTTCAAGGGAAAGCTTATGATTTCATAAATAATAGGAATAAAGGAGTAAGTTAGTAAGCTATAATAAGTTCTTCTTTCATACATAAATTATTGTAAAAAAATGAGAAATATGGTCAATCGATTTTTCCTTACTTTTGGAGAATGGTGCACGACAACGAGAGATTTCAAAATAAGGCTATAAGACCTTTGAAATATTTTTTATGTAATAAGAAAGTGAAAAGGATAAATTGGGCAATGACATCCACCCTCTTCAATGTCATATCGAATTGGATCTTATTGCCCAAGTCTATAAATAAGAAGTGAATAATGTATTACTCAAATGGAACCCTATAAGGCCCCAAAGTCATATGGGTTTCAACTAATTGTATTCAAAATGTTATGGGACTAAGTTGGAGATGATGCTTGGAATTTTGTGGCCTTGACCTTTGAAAGATGAACCTATGACGAGCAAGTTGTTAAAACCTTATCAAAGAGATTACCTCTATTAGGATAATGAATTTTAGGCTCATCGGTTTGTTCAGTGTTTTGCATAACATTGTGTCCAAGGTTCTTATGAATAGATTACATTTACACCCTCACGATATCATTACATATGCAAATTAGCTTCATTATAAGGAGTAGTATTAGGGACTATTATTCTTCTTCAAAGAGTAGTGATTAGATGGGTAGATCAAAGAGGAAGAATGAAGATGTAGTTTACAAGTTAGACATAGATAAAAATATATGATAATATCGACTAGGATTTCTCAAAACAAATTGTAGTTCCAAATGTCGAAAAATATAATTGTCATGATGATGCAAACCAAGCCAATAAGGAGATGACCAAGGATGCACACTATGAGAAGTCATCTCAACAATCAAGTGAAGACCTCACCAAGGATTTAGCAGACCTCACCAGAGGAAGAAATGGACACAAACCAAAGCATCTAATGTTCTTCTTGCTGATCTTCTTAAAGAATAAAACAAGTTGTAAATAATTTAGACTCACTTTAAGGGTCCAAATAGCAAAGATAAGCTAGAATAAGGTGCCTTTAGCATAATAGGGGGTGTATGTATCATTTTAGCTTGTTTTTATTCCTTTAGGAAGACAATTTGACCTAGTTTCTAGAAGGACAAGCCTATGATGCGAGTTTGACTTGGTCAAGCCCTAAGGCTGCCCATTTTTTCCCTTTTCTCATCCTACCCCTCTTGCTTGTTTTCCAAGGCTCCTTCACCTATAAATAGGAGGCCTACCCATTGTATTTGACATGTTGAAATTGAATAGAAAAGTTACTTTACACAAATATTGTGAGAGATTTAGTGAGTATTGTCTCCTCTTCCTTTTGGTCTTATCTTGATGAGAATGAAACTCTCAAGTGACGGCCTAACACTTATCTTGGTGGTTTTCACCCATCAAGTGGCGTGACCACCCACCCCATCTCCATAAGTTTCTTCTTCCATTTCCTTCATGTTTCCTTTCCATTAATGTTTCCTAGTTTTCTTCTTTATTTCGGCAATTGCATACATGTCACCATACAGTGTCTTTTTATCTTTGCCTTTGTGAAATGCACCTTCACACCTACTTAACCACTTGGTTAAGTTAGTGTTCAATGGGAATTTTCCTAAGGTCATCACCATTAACTCCTAAAATCTCAATCTTAAAGTAAAGTGTCACCTAAATGAAAACATCTAAAAAACAACTCACATCACATGATCATGCATATATTCTACGCAACTAAGAACTTTGTTATTGAGGAATGCCCATTATTTTCTTCATCTTATGAATGAAAAGATTAAGAGTCATAATTAACAAAAAATGGGTAATGGAAGTTGAAAAGTCCCAATTGTCCAACCTTTATTTTTTTTGGACTATGTGTTGTTGTTTGGAAGGTTAGAGGTTCAAGCTAAACTTATGGCTAAAGCTTTAATAGGTTTGTGTGGTTTGTCAAGGTTGAAAATAAGTTTAGAAAAATTCCATATTTCCAAAAGTATTTTCAAGGACACATGTCACAAACTCCTGTAGGTGACTAAGATCTCATCCATATACTTCTACAAGGAAGTATCTGAAACAAAATAAGTTAGCTTTTGAGAGGAGGTTAAACCGAACTTAAAAAACATTTTGTAAGATGATGGTAATCAGACAATCTAGGGTGATCTAATAGTTAAAAAAAGGTTTTCACATATGACTTGTAAAAGATAGTCAAATATTAAGACATGTGCAATAAATAAGGAACCAAACAATTTTAAATTTTCTATTGGTTCATCCCAATATTGATCTACTTCAAGTTCTCCTTTACAATCTGTAAAGGATTCAAGTAAATGAATATAAATATTCTCATTATCACTTCTAACTTACAACGAGTACACAAAGTCACTCCTGACTATCTCATTTATCTCATCTTGAGATAAAAAAAACATAAGTATTCTTTTTTACAAAGTCATTTCTAGCCTTCCAAATATTCCTTAATTGCCACTTTTGGCTATAACAAAAAAGTTATTTATAAGATTGTAAGGATAACTATTTCATGAGAGGATATACAAATAAGAATTTCTTGTGAGAGAATTACTTCATAGAGTGAAGATTTTATAAAGAAATAATTTTCTCTCTACCATCTAATAAGATGTTTCTATGATCTAACACTTAAATAATTTTGGCAAGGATGCATGCACAATATATTGATATTTTTCATAAAATTATTAGTTAATTTCTATGGCAAACATTTTACTTATATACATATTCAATGAAACTATTGTAAGCAGTGTGTTGGTCTTTTTATTGCATGTTAGAGTTGTAGTAGGAGTTACTGGTCTTTTAGCTTATAGGATTTCTGTTGCATTCAACTTGCTACAATTTGTAGTATCTTTTATTTTGAACATGTTTTTCTTAAACTAACAACACTATTTTGAGCATACAACGACATAAAGTTGGTAATACGATCCTAAAAATGGTATTTTCACATCATGGAAATCTTGAAAGAGATACGACTAGAAGAAAAGACCAAGAATATAAATATTGTAAAAATATAATAAAAAAATAAATGATGAAATAAATAGTGTGAATAATGACATAGGTTAGTTGAGTGCAAATCAAATTTGTTTGGATAAAGAGTTTTTTTGTCCTAAAATATAATAAAAAATGAGTGACATCCAAACACTCATAGGATTTTCTTAGAGAAAGGAATTAAGTATCACATCCCTCCTTGTCTTGGTTATATCACAACCAAAGACCAATGCAAAAAAACTCGAAGTAAACTTTGTAGCATAACTTGATTTTAATTCAATATATCAATGTTTGAGCTTTTAGAAGAGTGTAGGTTTTTCTCTTTCTATAGAAAGTTTTTAGTCCATGCATAGTGTTCAAGTGGTGACTCATTCCCTTGTGTTTTTTTGTGATGCTTTTTAGCTTATCCAAGTAAGAGAAAAGACCTTATTAGTCTCTTAGTGGTGTTCTTTTAATGGAAGACCTTAAGGAGATCAAGCTTATCATAAGTCATCCTTTTGTAACTAATCCATTCCTTTCTTGTTTCTATTCTTAATTGGTCATTTGGACACCATCATACACCAAAGAAACCAAATTAAGAAGCCAAGTCAAATCCTCCAAAAAAGTCAAGGAAGAAGACCATTCAATCCAACCCCCTCCTGCTCTTTAAAACCACCAATCACCACCATACTTCAAGAAACATACATATTTCATTTTCCTATACATTACACAACAAAACCAAAATAAAGAACAATCAAATAATCTAATGACCAACTTTATACTCCTTATCTTATCTTGATCATGCCTATCTTGATCATAGCTTCTGCAAATGTTCACTAATTATTGGCTTCAAGATTCTTCCAAGATCTAACATAAACTTTGCTTAACCTTTCAACCATTCTTATTTTTTCATAAACATAAAAACCACAACCTACCCAAGCCCAAAACCACACAATAAACTACTTACACCAACCCATATTAGGTGATTATTCTTCTTTCTTATCTTTCTATTTTTTTGAGTTATGAAGTTTGCAAGTGACAAAATCTAATTTAGGATTCCTTGACTAAAATCTCATCATATACTATTAATAGAAGGTTCACTCCCAAGCTTCCTTACCCCAAGGTTTTAAAGAATATCTAAAAACTTCCTTATCCAAAGATTTCAAGAATCTAAAAAAACATTAAGATTATCAAATTTTGTAGCTAACTAGATTCTATCACTAAAATGTTATATGAAATGTAATCTTTGTATGAAATATTGGATTAATTGGTCGGTCAAATATTTGACCAAAGCAAATTGTGTTTTATTTGTCTAAGTCAAATATATCTACACATTTAAGTTTTACCATAGATAAAATTCTATAAATATAACATATATTTATATTTTTGACTTCCTAAATCTAATGTTTTCTTCATTCAAGAATATCTCGAAACTTGATCATAACTCATAAGTCAAATATATGGGAAAATATTTTCTAAAAATAACCTAATTTTTCTTTCATTTATATCTTGTAATTATATATATATATTAAAAAAGTCGGAGAAATTTGCAAAATTTGCTACAGAAAGTTGAAAATTTCTTGAAAAATAAAATAAAAAAATTCATGGTATGCTGAGTTTTTTTCCTTCCAACACAGAGTAATGGACAAAGCGCAGAGACAGCGAGGTCCTCCTTCTCCTGACGTGACATAGAGTGGTACAAACAGCGCCATCTCTCTTGCACGTGCCGCACGTGCCATCGCCGCAATCTAAATCCTTTTTATTTCTCTATAATAATACCAGAGATCGCTGCCTAAGACGAAGGAAGAAAAGGATTAAACCAGCTCACGGCGAAACCCGACCCGAACCTCAGGATCCGAACCCGGATACTCTCAGCAAATGGAGTCAATACTGGGTCGGGCTCTGGAGTACACTCTCAAGTACTGGCTCAAATCCTTCTCCCGAGAACAGTTCAAGTTGCAGGGACGCACCGTTCATCTCTCCAATTTAGGTACCTTCAAATCCAAATTCAAATCCAATTTTCGAATTCCATTTTCATTTCACCGACTTCGATTCGATTCTCGCTCTCAGATATCGACGGCGACGCCTTGCATTCCAGTATCGGATTGCCGCCGGCTCTCAACGTTGCCTCCGCCAAAGTCGGCAAACTAGAGATAACAGTTGAGTCGCTCACGCTAACTGATTATGTTTCACTTCTTCGCTGTGTTTCCATCGTGAATTGTGAGCTGTTTGTGGCTTTTTTGCAGCTTCCGTCTGTGAGCAATGTTCAAACGGAACCAATCGTCGTGCAAATTGATAGACTCGATCTGGTTCTCGAAGAGAATTCTGATTTTGATGCATCTCTTAGTTCGAACTGGTAAACAATGAAACGAGGTCGGTGATTCTTTATGCTTTTGCGGTCGTTTGTTTCACACTTTTTGCATTTGTCGATTATTGCAGTTCCACGCCGTCGGCTGCCTCCGCCAAGGGAAGTGGTTACGGTTTCGCTGATAAGGTTTGAGCTTGATTCTGCTCTTTGTTTATCTAAGCATGAGTTCAAATATGCGCATGCTGATAAAGGGTTGGTCGTAGTCAAATCATGCTTTGGTTGATTTTGTAGTCAGTTTTAACAATGTCTGGGGGATTTGAATTTGAACAGTTATACTGTGGGGAAAATTTCTAGTAACATAGTAAATGTAGGCAAAGATAATCTGTTGACTATAGGGAGAGATTACTAATTTTAGTCCATTATCGAGTCTAATAGAGGACAAGGATGCAATGAAAGGTTTCAACCTTTCAATGCTGTTCAGCCTAATAATTTGATCCTTTCTATCAGGTTTGAAATTCCTAGGCTGATCAATTGTTCATAAATGCAATTATCTTGTTTGAGTGTTACTAGTTCATACTGACTGGGGGTGATTGACAGATTGCAGATGGCATGACTATACAAATTCAAACAGTTAATCTATTACTTGAAACTTGTGGTGGTTCTCGTCGCCAAGGGGGAGCAACATGGTAAGTTCTTGATACCAGCCAGTGCTCTCTATTCAATATCTTCTTTTGCATATTTAATAATTTAAGCTTTACCTACCCTATCAAGTTTTGATATTAGTATCTTGTTCCCAGCTGGGATTGATGCAATAGCTAAACTATGTTTATTGCAATGGCAATAAAATATAGTGGGTGATTCAATGGGGGAAGTCTTAATTCTTTAGCATAAACCTGATGGGTGATAGAATTTGCTGTGTTTGTCTCAGACTATTTATAAATGAAACTGTGTGTGACTCAATCTGGTTCCGCCTCAAATCTTTTTATAACATCCCCATTCACTACCTCTGGTTGCAGGGCACCACCTATGGCATCTATCACCATACGCAACCTTTTGTTGTATACTACAAATGAAAACTGGCAGGTAATTATTTCAAAAGTCAGGCTTTCTGATTCTACTTGCATATAGAACTTCATTGAAGAATTTTTCCTATCAGGTTGTAAATCTTAAGGAAGCGCGGGAATTCTCCAGTAACAAGAAGTATATATATGTCTTCAAAGTAATATATCTTTCCCTTGATTAGTTTTAATCTATCAGTATTTAATCTGTAATGGTTTTATTTTATGTCCTTTCACATCTCTCTTCTATATTATAGGTTTCATTTCATTTTAAGATTAACATTCTTTCATAAAAAATATTTTGTTCTATATTCGCAATGTTGATGGTACCGTGTTGCTTATATGTGTATTACCATATGACAATTCTCACGTTTTTGTGTCCTGCCCAGAAACTGGAATGGCAATCTTTGTCTATTGATCTTTTACCTCATCCCGACATGTTCACAGAAGCTACACTAGACCACTCTGAGGAGGGGTCAAACTTTAGAGATGATGATGGCGCAAAACGTGTATTCTTTGGAGGAGAGCGTTTTATAGAAGGAATATCAGGAGAAGCATATGTAACTAATGCAGTTCCCCCTACATAATTTAATCTTCTGTTTTATTACAGTATATTGTGAATCATGAAATATAACTTGACTTTATTATTACAGATCACAATTCAGAGAACTGAGTTGAATAGTCCGCTCGGGCTTGAAGTTCAATTGCACATCAATGAAGCTGTTTGCCCTGCATTAAGTGAACCAGGTTAGTAAAAGAGCACATTTTGGGTTTCTTGAATATTGAATTGATATAAAAATGGCGAGATATGACATGGGACTGGTTCAAATATGAGCAGGACTACGTGCACTTCTCCGCTTTATGACGGGAGTATATGTTTGCCTAAACAGGGGTGATGTTGATTCCAAGGTCAGCATGTTTCACATTGTCTTTAACTTTTTCCACCTTTGAGAACACCTCAGTAGTTTTTTAAGCACAGTATTATCATATTTCATTTTTGGATTTCTCTAAATATGTATATAACTGTGTCGTGACAGCGATCCACTGAAGCAGCTGGGCGTTCTCTTGTCTCAATTGTCGTAGATCATATATTTCTTTGTATTAAAGATACTGGTTTGTCTTTAGCTTGCACATAGTTTTCTTATGTTGATCTTTTTCTTCTTGAATTATTAAAATCCTAGCTTTAGGTATATCATTGCTAGCACAATCATCCAACTCTTATCATTAATTTGCAGAATTCCAGCTTGAGCTTTTGATGCAGTCCCTCTTTTTTTCTCGGGTATGTCTTTTGATACTTTTTTTCTGAGACCATCTTACACTTTTGCCCACATTTTTTTTTCTTGGCTACTTGCCCATATTAATCTCGATATTGATGCTGGTTAGCCTTATCTAATAGGTAGAATATAATACCTTGAGCCAAAAAGAAAATCATATAGAGGCTTATATTTTCATTGAAGACTCTCTTTGGGGGCTTAAGACACCTTATATATAGTTTATTTCAGTCCATTGGATGCTCATGGAGTAATAAGATGTTGAGGCTAACCCTCTCTAGTCGGTGTGTGCATACATGTTATTTTTCTACATCTGATATAAATAATCCAGAAATAAGAAAACAATTGTAAACATGAAATATATGCAGTGTATGTGATTTTGGCATGATAAGTTAGTTTTTTTTAATTAGCAACTAAGTATTTATAGTGCTATTTATGAGCCAACTATTTGAAAAGCTTAAGCTATTAGGTGAAGGCACATCAATGATATTATATCCAACATATCCCCTTAAGCAAGAACCCTTAGGGCTTGAAGCTTGGATAATGCAAATGTCTAAGTTTTTACTTCGAGGCAATAAGAACTGAAGTCTATATATTCATAAAGTATCCAATAATATGTCATGGACCAAGCATACCAAGACCTTAATCTGTTGGATAAAGGCATTCTAATGGTTTTTTCTATGTAGCACATAGAAAATAAAGATGGAAAGCTCCTTCTTTTCCCTTTTCATGATATGGGTGTTTGAATGCTGCATTTACTTACATGATGTAAAATCATTCCTATGTTTTCACCCAATATAGTTTAACCTTGGTTTTGGGATTTGTCAGTTTATGACACACTATCAAAGCTTCTCTATAACCAGGTAGTATAGAGTTCAATACTTTCTACTCCCATTCTTTTAATATATTTTTTAAAAATTTCAGCCCAAGGGTAGTCTGCAGTTTTTTCATGCTTCAACTTCAAAAAGCTCTTGCACAATGGTTGTCTCAGAAAAATAATATAAAACCATTTATGTGTCTTCATCCAATAGCTTATCCTTTTGGGATTGTTGGTTTATGAGAATGCCATTTGCTAATATTCATATCTTGCCCACTCTTCAATGTCGTATCTCCATGTTCGTGACTGTCTACTGTGGAATGTTATCAGGCCTTCAGTTGTAGTAGAGTTATGTTGTTGACTGACTATCCTTGCAGGCCAGTCTTTCTGAAGGAGATAATGATAATAACTTGACGAGAATTACAATTGGTGGCTTATTTTTAAGGTTTGTGTTTATGTGCCCTCTCTGAATAATAACTATTAAAAGAATTTAGCAAGCTTTTCCTGTGTGTATGGGCAGGTGTTAGTGTGTATGTCAATCTATTCCGAGCTCATAGGATTTGATTAATAGCTGGGAGTCTGAATATATTGGCAGTGAGATACCTTGGTTGAATTGGGAGAAGTTATTGCTATTGAAAATGAGAAAATGAAAATTTAATAAGAAATTCTTAGCAATGTGCCCTACTTATTAATCAATTTGGTTGCACTTGACTCACAACTATTTTTTGTTTTGTGCTGACTGTAGTAATTGTTAACATGGAACTAATTTGTACTCAGTGCATATTGGAATGCAGGGACACCTTTTGTAGTCCTCCATGTATCTTAGTGCAACCATCAATGCAAGCTGGCACTAGAGATGCTTTCCGTGTGCCAGAATTTGGTATTAATTATCCACATATCCCTGAAAAGAAGTAACCACTCAGGCTATGCATATATTATTTGCTCACTTACCTTTTCTCCTTTCTTTTATGGCAGCCAGAAGCTTTTGCCCTCCAATATATCCTTTACAAGAACAACAGTGGCAATTGATTGAGGGAACCCCTCTAATATGCCTCCATGCTCTTAAGATCATGCCTTCTCCACTTCCACCATCCTTTGCTTCTGAAACTGTTATTGACTGTCAGCCACTTGTGGTAAGTGCAGATTCTTTCTATAAAGGGCCTGTTATAAACTTAAAAAGTGAATTGATTGTTTACTTTTGCTAATGATATAATTTGATAATCTTTCCATATTTTTAGATTCATCTCCAGGAAGAATCATGTCTGAGGATATCCTCTTTCTTAGCTGATGGCATTGTTGTCAATCCTGGTGATATTTTACCAGATTTCTCGGTGAAATCTTTTATTTTCAATCTCAAGGGACTGGATCTTACAGTTCCTTTTGATAAGACCAAATTGGATAGTTCCAAAAATGACATGGACAATGCAGTCCAGACCTCCTTTTCTGGAGCCAGACTTCATATCGAAAGCCTTTTCTTTTTAAATTCGCCTTCCCTGAAACTGAGAATGCTGAACCTGGAGAAGGATCCTGCTTGCTTCAGTCTTTGGGAAGGTCAACCAATTGATGCTAGCCAGGAGAAATGGACTGCTAGAGCATCTCAGCTTACCTTGTTTCTGGAAGCAAGCATTGACGGACCTGGATGTCAAAATTCTCTTGGACAGACGGCAGGATTGTGGAGATGTGTTGATCTGAAAGATGCTTGCATTGAAGTGGCTATGGCAACTGCTGATGGAAGTCCATTGTTACAAGTTCCCCCACCTGGGGGTATTGTCAGGGTTGGAGTTGCTTGTGAACAGTATCTGTCCAACACTTCTATTGAACAATTGTTTTTTGTCCTTGATCTATATGGTTATTTTGGGAGTGTTAGTGAAAAGATAGCAATGGCTGGAAAAAGGAAACAATTGGAGGACATTAGGGACAAATCCTTTGGTGGAAAGCTGATGGACAAGGTTCCTAGTGATGCTGCTGTCAGTTTATCAGTGAAAAATCTCCAACTTCGATTTCTGGAGTCATCTTCTGTTAACATTGAGGGGATGCCTTTAGTGCAGTTTCTTGGAGATGATCTATTTACGAGTGTCACTCATAGAACCCTTGGAGGAGCTATTATTGTTTCATCTATTTTACGATGGGAGAGTGTTGAGATAAGTTGTGTAGATGCTGAGGGGCTCTTGCCATGTGAAAAGAGCTCTTTCTTATGTTCTAAGGAAAATGCTCCCTCACTGAGTGATAATGGATATCCTCAGCTAAGAACTGTTTTTTGGGTGCATAAGAACGAGAAACATCTATCGAATGGAAGTGCTCATTCAGTTCCTTTTCTAGATATATGCATGGAGCATGTAATACCATTGTATGACCAAGACTTGGAATCTCATAGTTTAAATGTCTCAGCTTCTGTATCTGGTGTTCGCCTTGGTGGTGGAATGAACTATGCTGAAGCACTCCTGCATAGGTTTGGAATACTTGGGCCTGATGGAGCTCCTGGAATGGGTCTTTGTAAAGGGTTGGAAAACTTACAGAAAGGACCATTGTCAAAACTTTTTAAGGCAACTCCTCTCATTGTTAATGATTCAGAAGATGGTATTAAACAAACTATGTTATCTAAATTTCTGTAGTTGGTTAATGTGCTTAATACATAAAACGTTTGTTTCTTGATTCATCTTGGGCATGTTTGTTTCCTCTATTTAAATAATTTTCCTTCCTATTTTTTCACCAGTTAGAAGTATGATAGAAGGGAATGAAGCCACTTTTCCCCAATTGAAGAAGCCTGATGATGTGGATGTAACTGTAGAATTGAGAGACTGGTTATTTGCCCTTGAAGATACACAAGAGACAGCTGAAAGATGGTGGTTCTCCAGCCATGAAGATGAAGACAGAGAAGAGAAGAGTTGGCATGCATCTTTCCATAGTTTACGATTAAATGCAAAAAGTAGCCCACCAAATGTTCCAGATGGAAAAGTACAAGTGCAAAGAATGAAACAACATCCAGTAGAACTGATTACGGTAAAGAAAGATGTTTCTTTCTGTTTTTAATATTTAATGTTTATGTTTATAAATTTCTTCTCCAACCTTCTGCAGAATCAATGATTTTATTTTTGCTTTCAAGAATAATATTTTTTGGTTGACTCTAAGGGGAGAAGCAACATTAACACTTACTAAAGAAAATAGCTCAGCGTTCTGTCAGGCATCACATCCAAATGGAACTGTATAACTTTAAAAACACCCTATTTTTGTCACTGGGAGGGTGGAGGATAGCTTAGATGGATAATTACCAGTTACATTTTTCAGTTGACTAGTAACTATTGGGGTTAAAAACCGAACATCTGTTGGAAGACATATTTATTCTTTATTCCTTGGTTTTAATCAAATATCCTGTTTGTTGCTTCCCATGCCTTGAAGTGAATCATATTTCTGTGTATATGTTATTTTTGTTCTTTCCTGAGCTACCTTTTTTAATTTCCTCATGTTGTCAAAATAAAAATACAATGTTTTATTACTTGGCTTAAATGGACAGAACACGTCTATGAATAAAGACTTTGCTCATAATGGTCAGAACACATTTAGTATCTACTTGACCAGTATGCTGATAAAAAAAATCTACTTGACCAGTAAATTTTTAAATACCATGCAGTGTTGGTTTTCTCTGATTTATATACTTAAATATGCTAAAACTCAGATTCCTTATTAGTCGGTTTATTTTTGTATCTTTTCATTTCTGTTTCTTGTCTTTTAAGATGTGTTCTACTCCTATCACACCTCTTATATACTGAGGCGACACTTGCAGGTCGGAGTTCAAGGTCTGCAGATCTTGAAGCCTCATTTACAAAAGGACTTTCCTTCATCAGTGCTAATTGCAAATGGGGGTAAAGAATTCCCCGATGCAGTTGGAGGAATTGGTGTTGAAGTTCGCTTGATTTTAGGTGGGGAGAATGTCGATGATGAAATGGCTAATTGGGAAGTGGAAAACCTAAAATTCTCTGTCAAACAACCGGTAATGAGAATTTTATATTTAAGGCACGTTGTCTCTTTTTTATGTAATGGTTGTGTTTGATATGCTTTCTTCATTCAGATTGAGGCAGTTGTAACAAAGGACGAAGTTCAGCACCTTACTTTTCTGTGCAAATCTGAAATTGACTCAATTGGCCGGATAACTGCTGGAGTTATACGGTTGCTGAAGTTAGAAGGTTCTATTGGTCAGTCTGTTATAGATCAACTTGGGCACCTAGGTAAGTTGTCTAATTATTCATTGAATTGTTTCTCATTAGACATAAAATCTCATCATTATAATCTGTATTAGTGGAACCTTAGCCTTTCCTAAATTTGGGAAGTGTACCTTCAATGTACTCTACGGATAGAGGAATAAATAGAGTTGAACGTAGTAAAATAAGAAATTGAAAGGCTCGTTTGGAAATTTTCCAAAAAAGCAATCATAGGTTCTTTCAAGAATTAGGCCAAAAGTTAGGATACATTCTGGGGAAAGCCTTTATTATTTATCATTATTTATATTTATTATATTAAAATGTGTGGATTTGCTTGTTCTTTTCCTTTTTTTTCTTTCTATGGTGGAGATAGTATGACAGATCACAGCCATATTATTAAAAACTTGGGGTAAAATTGGGTTTCATTGGAGCGCCCGAAAATAATATTCCTAAGCTTTTAGTATGTTCTCCGTTAAACTGCATTTTCATGTAGCGCAGAAGATGGATTAAGACTTGAGGTATAATATTCTTTCGTAATCTTATAATAACGGTGAGGTTATTTGCAGGAAGTGAAGGCATTGACAAGATTTTCTCTCCGGAAAAGGTTAGCAGAGACGGAAGTGTTTATAGTAGAGGAATTTCTCCTCTGCCAAATCTCATAAATGAGGAACCGCACAGAAGTTCGGAACAAACATTAACTTTGCTTGAGGAAACACTTGTGGAATCACAGGGTAAACTTGATGATTTAATTAGTGATATTGGTACTTCTGAGTCTTCCTCTCAACACCTTACCATACTCCAACTGAGTCAAAAGATAGAGACTATGCATGACTTATTGATGCAATTACGGAATCAACTTTAAGTTCCTCTCTGCCATTTTTGCTGTATATTTATAGTCAAAATATTTTCATTCACATTATAGATTACAATGTTGTGTATATAGGATATAAATCTTTGTTGAGTGTTGTACAAGCTAGGCAGCCGCCATGGCTCTTCATTGATGTAACAAATTTTGTTCCCTTTACCAAACTACCTAATCAATACTTCAGATATATCTTCGGGAGTGGGTCAGATCCATATTTTCTGAATATTTTGCTACCAACAAAAATCTTCCCCTATCTAATTAATTCTGATAGATTTAGTTACACTGCCATACAGAAACTACTCACACCATACAGAGTAGAACAAAATTAGCAACTTTAACTTCACAAAACCAAAACTTGTACTAAAATCTTAAACGGTAAAATTTTGACTATAACCACAACTTTACTAAGCAGATGAAAATATTATACAGTGTTTTAAAACTTAAAATAAACTTACGACTATAAAATAGTGGTTAAATAAAATAATATTTAATATCATTTTAAATTAACCAGATTACAATTGTTAAATTCTTACCTAGTGATTAAAAACATACTTCATTTTCTGTGTATTTCTCGTATTTTAGAAGAGTCAAATCTACGTTAATATTATTTTTAATTAAAAATGTCTTGCTTAATAAAAAATAAATACCAATTCTTTATTACCAAAAAATTTTACAATGTTTAAAATTTCAAATGGAGGTCTCTTAACATTGCTAGTTAAACATGTGCAAGAGAACATATCCAGGTATTCACGAGTTTGTTTTAAGGAATGATGTTACATTTTCTTGAATCACAAGTACTGTAATCAGATGTTTTTTTGAGATCAAATATATTGGGTAAGGGTAGCCTTAAAATGTTTTTTTGAAATTTAAAATGAAATAAAAAAACCTTATCACTTAACATGGAATAAGAATACATTATAACATCTTAAAAAATAATACATTATAATGTTACTACTATGGAAAGTCACAATATCTCAACAATTTCCATTCTAAAAGATTACTTTTAATCTGAAAAACAAGACACTACAATTAAACTAATCAATAAGACATCGTAATTATGACTACAACTTCGGCGAAAAAGGAAAATGATTGACCACTCACTGCATAAACCACTCATAACCAACGTTTAAGATCTAAGCTACAAAACAATTTAACTCACTTTCTAAGTCGTCTAGCACAATAGAAGATAGATGATTATGACCTTCACACACAAAACCATTTCGAAAATATTTTCGATTAAATAATATTAACGGGGCAAAAACCATTGGACTCTAATTATTCAGTTCTCTAAATCATATAAACCGGCGACATGTAACACAAGCATGGCTCAAGGTTTGGCTTTCTTTATTTAAACAACTTCTAAAGTTCTAACTGAGTTCTCAGTTGAACCTTTTAAATTATAAGGCTTATCGAACCAAAATAAACAAACAAACAAGCAATGAACCAAGTTCCTGATGAACATAAATGCCCTCATGTTTGACATGCACGTCAGATTGGTATTGCATGAAATACAAGTTAGGTTGAAGAGTTTGAAACATCATCCCAACGCCATATTGTCCCATCCTCACAGCAACTCAATATAGTACTACAACATAACAAGAGAGGACACTACAGTTATAAACTAAAACAATATTGCATCAAAAATATGAGCATCATCATCATCAAATGTATCAAGCATTACCTTCCATCAAAGGAAGTAGCAGTCTGCCTGATTGGAGATTTTGATTGAGGATGTGACAACCTGAACAAAGTGACTGAGTATAAGAATTTTATAGAATACAAGACCACTGAAATAACAACAAAACTTAGGTACAATTTTTTAAAGTGATGTTTGAACTGTTTTACAATCAGAATTGAAGTTCATCTCAGAAATTTGTATAATCTTTTAATGCAAATATTTATTTGCAGACTGTGGAGATAAAACTTAATTCTGATTGAAAACGACACCAACCACCAAAACAACTGTCTCTAAGTTTTGTTCTTGAAACAATCAGTTCATAGACTAACTTTGTAGCAAGTACAGGAGGACACGACTGCAATTCCCAAACAAAAATCTTGCCTTCCCTGTTACCTGAAAGACCCAGAAAATAAATCTTGAAATTACAAACTTGCCAGCAAAAGCACAAGTTCAATTGGTCAGAAATCTGTATTGAACAAATTGTGCAATAATCTATAGTTACTGTCACTATAGGACTTAAGCTGCAGTAGATACTAGAGAAAATGATAAATTAAAAAAAAAATTGCAATCATTCTTACCTACTGTAGCTATGTTGAAATGGAAATCACAAGAAAACTTGATGAACCAGATATCACACTCGGGAATGGGGTATTTCTGAAGGACATCAACTACACCCTAAACATCCACACACAGCACAAAAATTAACCTGAAGCTGATTAAAACTTACATATTATGAAAACAGATAATAATAATAATTATTATTATAACTAACCACTCCTGTAATTTCTTTCTTCACTTTAGGTTCCCACAAGATAATTTCATCATCAACACTCTGGAAACGTAAAATGATCCATTACTTAAGGAATAGGAGGAAAACTCAAATTGAACAATCGATACTATGATTAATTGTCAAGTGCCCAAAATGGAGGACTTGCTCAAAAACCTTCATAACTTCTCGTCTCCCAATTATTAAACTTTTTTAGACAAAGAAACTTCATGAAGATTATTTCCCACTTAAAATGAGCATCAAGGAGAATTGTAGAAACATCAAATTCAGCAAAGCTACCTCAGCCCGTCTACCAAAGAAAGTCGTTAAACATTTATACCATAAAAATATACACCAAAGTCTTGCCATAAAAATTTTCAAAAAAATTAATTTACTGTTTTAATAAAATGGTATTAGAAGCAATTGTTTTACATAAGATACGTGAAGCTGATACTATTTCCAAAACAAACCAAACATTTCATTACCACCAGGAAGAGTAGACTGATACTGCACAATCACTCACCTTTGAGAGGATAAAATCGCCCAACCACCTATTACAGTCAACATAATTTACATGAACTGAAGCAGTGTATACCTGAAAATAGGTATCACAAGAATTAGAAATTACATAAAGATCAATGATATGTACCAAAAATAAATTGTTACTGACAGGATGTTGGACAAATTTTGTTGGGAACTTCGAAGGAAGATCTGTCCATGTGAATGATTTTTCTACATATGTCCAGAACTCTGCAGAAACAAAAGGGACATGATGGATTAAAATGAAAGGGATAATAATAAAGTTGGTACATTTTAATTGACTAAATGTGTAAACAGAAACGGGTGTAATGTTCCGCACAAGAATTTTTTACAAATTACAAAAATAATTGTTACTTGGAGCATGTTATCATGAAACAAATATCAGAGATACGAAAAAAATGCATATCAAATCCATTAAGAATAATTGATTATATATGTAAGACAGGATAGATGGATAGACAGAGGAGATGGAAGATCAAGGAACCACTAATAGCTTTCCTGAAAACATTGAAACAATGGTATCATTCGATCCATGCAGTCAACTCCACCTAGTGGAAAAAGGATCTTTTTTTTTCTTATTCCTTCATTTACGTTATAACTGATGAAAAGATTGTTTCACTCTTCCCTCTTACCAATCTAGTATCAACCATTACTTCAGTTTATGTTTCACTCTGCCATCTTTAAATATCTTACCCTTCATAGACCATATTTTTACAGTATTATCCATGCCACAACTAGCAATACGATATATATCCGAAGGATGAAAGTCCTACAGTAAGCAACATAAAATTAGTTGGGCTAATCTCCAAAATCCAAGTATTATATATTATCACTAAGAATTGGTAGGTAATTAAACAAGAAAAATGGAGAGATACACTAGATGGGGAATACACTTACAACACTTAGGATTTCATTACGGTGTCCTCCAGCTCCCGCAAATATCAGGATACATATTCCAGTATGAGCATTCCACAACCGGAGAGATTCGTCCTGATCAACATTAGATGTCATTAATGAAAGACACATGATTCCTTAAATAGTTAAAATGTGGAAAAGCCAATTACTTTGCTTGCAGATATCACAAGTGATGGTTTTAATGTTTGAGTCCTGACTTCATTTATAGAGTCCCCATGGCCAACAAAACTCTGCAGAGAGGAGATGTCATGTTATGTAGTAGCAGGGATTAGAACACAACCAATACATTTTAAACATTATTGGAAAAAAAAATACATTCAAAGGCATTTAGCTTGCAGTACTGCCCTCAAAACTCTAAACTAACAATCAACACTAAGGGCACATATGAGTAAATAACTTAATTAAGCATTGATTCAGTAAGAACTTAAGGCGCATCAAGCTAAACAACTTAAGCACTGGTTCAACAATAAAAAGCTTATCCATGAACTTGATTGTGAACCACTTTTCTGTTAAGCTTCTTAAAATAAGCTAAAAAGAATGATTAGTAAAGACATGAACCACTTTAATAAGCTCAAACTAAACTTCAACAAGGACACCAAAAAAAATTTCTATGAAAACAAAATTCAGAAAAATGCTGCCAGCTATTTAGATAAATTTAACCATAAAAATTAAAAGTAAACACAGCTACCATTAATCAAAGACCACCTTGAATGCTTATATCATAAAATAAACCCACATAAGCTGCATATAATCTCTTACAAATGCCACCGAAATTTAAAAGTTATAATCACATGTTCATAAGCCTCAAGCAGTTTATCACGAGTTCATTACTGTAACCAAAATACCCTGTATATCTTCTCACGGCCAGCATCAATGACTCGGACTATCCCCTTGCTCCCTCCAGCCACAATAAATGGACTCCCATCATCACTGCATGCCCACCCCACAGTGTAAAAAGACTCATCCTTCTGGTCCACATAAAAATACAAAAGTTGAAACAAATTTCTGTACACATGCATGCATGTACAACTGAAGCCTTAACAAAAAACAAAGTTAGAGAAAGAAGAGACTGAAAAGTCACTGTTCACTTACATCCTCGTCCACATAAGACTGTAAAACAGCAATAACCCCTCCTTCAAGGCATTGATAAACAGTAATCTAAGAATGAAGAAGAAAAAACATTAAAGATTGAAACTTTCGAGATAAAATGAAAAAGGGTAGTGAAGAAAAGTTTAGAGGGTGTACCCTGTTGCCACCAACAGTGACGAAAACGTTGAGGTAACGAGAGTCAAGGAAGTTGAAAACGACAGCGTATATAGGGCGTTTCCCCTCTTGGAGGCGATTGGTGACTCTGTATTCCCTCTTCTTCGCCGGAGCCAACGATCCCACCACAGGCTCACACCCTAAGCCAAATGTTTTGCCCCTTTTATCCCCTGCCACCATCTTTTTTATTTTTCTGTATTCTCTCTCTTAGGGTTTCACACAAAGAAAGAAAGTGCATAATTTTCAATTTCTCACACTAAAATTTAAATAAATAGATAATTTTTCGGGTTATCGGATCATGGCTCAACTCAACTCAACCCGACTCATCTTAAACTTAACTCAACCCGACTCATCTTAAGAAACTTAGAAATTTATGTCTTTAAGTCTTCTTAACTTTTATCATACTTAAATGGGGTTATTTCACAGACGCGTGTCAGTCTGTCTGAACTTGACGTCAGACATTGTTGTAAATTTTGGATAGATTTATATATGGTCTTTATAGTTAAAATAAAAGTTATTTATTATACTTTTACCATTAGTAAAGATATATTTAAGTACATGAATAAATAATTTTCTATGCAAAAGATCATAATCCTAACAATTATAAAAGGATAAACAAATATAAGTTGTCATAAATACAATAACATGAATTTACAAGATGAAAAATACTATAAAATATTATGTTCATCATTCTTGAATGACTAATACATTATCTTCCAATGGAGATGGATCACCCAAAATCTACATATTCAAAAAAAAAAATTATCAATAAAATTTGAACTCAAATTTACTATAAGTCATTTGAGTTAATTCTATATTAGATCATTCCATGAATCAACAATGGTGAATGTGATTATGCACTTGTGTTTCATTACATAATATTCATACATCATTCCTCATTTAAAAATTACATGTTTAGTGATGCAAATAAGGTGTTAAATAAACTTCTTTACTTGAATTTTAAAATGTCTCTATCAAATATTTTGTACCTCCTCGATTAGTAATGTTAATTTTCATCATTGTTATTAGTCATTTTGCATTAACAAAATAAACTCTTCTTTAATTTCTAACTTACCTAATTCTTTTTTATTTTTTTATAAGTAATTAGATATTGGTTAACACGTAAATTAGGAAGTGATTTAAAATTAAAAAAAAAATTACTATATCAAATCATTTAGTATGTCAAATATTGTTGAGTCAACACACTAAGTATTTACTATATTGCTTTCTATTTACAATTATATCAATGTCTTACTTAATATTATAATTATCATAATAAGTGGTCATAAAATTATAATTTTACACTAATCACCTCATCTAATGTTATATTTATAATAATTTATTGTTGTGCAAATGTAAGCTAAGATACTTACATACTCTATACTATACTAAGAGACAAAGTAATTGCTATGAATTTTATTTGTTAATCTTTAATATACTTATTTTTAAAATGGATTCATAAGCTCTTTGGAATGGACAAGAAAATAAAAGTATAATCTCTTTGACAAAAGAACTATCAAAATGTGTGTCTTTAGCATGAAAGTAAAAGATGTTAGCCAAAACTAATGAAAGCAACTCACATCAATCATAATACATAACATGTGTTTATATTGATTTCAACAACACAATTATATTGTTTTATGTTTTAAAAAGAAAGAAGTTGGTCAAATGCATTGAATCACATGCATTATAATGACTTTCCTATCTTTGTGGCATTAAAAAAAAAATCCCAAAAAACTTTAAATATATCTGTAATAACTATTTTTTTTTCAATAAATTATTTAAATAAATAAGAAGTCTTTAAAAAAAATAAAAACACATTAGTAGTCATCTGGTTACCTATTGTTTTATACTAAATTGAGAATGACTTTTATATTTTTTTTAACATCCTCTGCTCTATTCAAATATTACAATAATTTTTTAAATAAATAAGAATTTTTTTAAAAAAATAAAAGCACACAAGTAGTCACCTCGTTATGTATTGTTTTGTACTAAATTAAGAATGACTTTTATATTTTTTTTTAACATCCTCTCCTTTATTTAAAAGAAAAAACTCACAAGAAACTTACAATATGTGACTATTTTTTTTTTAAATAAATAAGAAGTCTTTTAAAAATTAAAAACACAAGAGTAGTCACCTCCTTTACCTATTGTTTTGCACTAATTTGAGAATTACTTTTACATTTTTTTTAACATTTCTACTAAACTTATAACTAATTAAATATCAAATTTAAAACTATTTATTAATAATAAAAATTATTTTAAATATTTTTTTTAATCTTTTCCAATATTTCACACAACTTAATTACCATTTTGATGGTAAGACTTAAATTAAAACCTATCCATTTGAACATAATAAAAATAAAACCATTTCGAACCAAAATACCCAAAAAAAAAAAAAAAAAAAAAAAAAAAAAAAAAAACATGAATCTTTAACACTCTAATTACTATTTGCCTAATCAACTCGTCCCTAAATACTATCACATTCACCTCAACCCTAATCAACTTAACCCTAAATACATTAGCCTAAATCAACCCTACCAAATTTACCTAAATCACTTTCTCTTTGGACCTCTCTAGGCTAATAAAGATTAATACAACATCAACCATAAATATCTTAATCTTCATTTTCCTTCAGCAACTTACATAACAAAAGTTTTCACTAATAAAATAATAAACTTCTTAATTTCACTTAAATTAATAAAAAAGTTATTGTGGGTTTAGCCCATTAAAATAATTAAAGATATGAAATTCACATGTGTGCAATTTGAACCATTTAAAAATACCAAAACTATATTGAATTTTATAAATAAATAAAGCATCATTTTTTTTAATTTATGATCTTTATATATTATAGTTAAAAATATTAAAAATTAAAAAAATTATTAATGATGTCTAACTTAGTAATTTTTTTTTAAAAATAAAAATTATATTAATTAATGAATTAAAATATACTTATTAATACCAATAACAGTAAAAATATTATTGTTACTAATATCATTTGGATGTAATTATTTCATCAATTTTAATTTAATATAATATACCAGTATTTATATAACATAATTTTTACTATAATATAAAATAAGTATTAATAGTATTTTCTTACGCTTTTAAATAAGTATTATATAACATTATAATTTCATAAAAAATACTTATATATCTAAAAAAAAAGAGTAAAGAATTACATTTTAAATTTTTTAAATCTAGAAATAAATATTATAATTTCATTGAAAGTTTAATTTTTTTTTTTAAAAAAATAGATTTATAAAAGTTTATTTCTCACTGATGTGTTAATAAATTTTGTAATCAACATATTAGTTTTTTTACACAGTGTAAATTCCAACAATTTTGATAGTAGGATTCAATCCTTCTACACATTATAACAGTTGTTTTGGATTTTACACTTAGACTTCTTCCTCATTGGATATTTCTAGATATCATTTGCTTATTGGACAGTAACTTCAACTGTGTTGTTATCTGAAAAGTGATTGATTTTTGTGTATACACACCAAACCAACCATAGTCCAAGCCTTATCTTCATTCTTCTTTCCAAATTGGCATGGCTTCCACAATGTTCACATATCCTTCTCTTCATCTTCACATCTACTCACATAAAACATCAAATCCATCAGAGTATTCCATTCACAGTCAACCCAGAAAGAACTTTTCCATTAGATGCACATCTCTGGAGTCCACTCCTCCTGAGGGTGAGTTTCTAACCCCAGACCCTACCTTCAGCACAGTGAACAGTGAAGAGTCTTTTCCCATTGAGAAGAGAAGGAGGTCAGAGATAGTGAGGGAGAGAAGGGGAAAGAAACTTGTGCAGCCTGAGCCTCCAAACTTTGAAATTGGATGGAAGAGGACCAAAGAAATAAACCAAGAGGTGCCAGTAGGGTATGTCATAGCTGACTTCTTGGAGAAGCTAGAGACCCTCATGGAGAAGGAGTTTGGATCAACAGAACTGCTGGCAAAGGTGGGGGAAATTGTGGCTGAGAGAGCAAGAGAAGAGGCAGAGGTTCTGATGGATGAAGGGAAAGTGGAGGAGAGAATGGTGACAGAACTGTTTAGAGTGTTGAAGTTGATGGAGATGGATTTGGCTATGGTGAAGGCTGCTGTCAAGGAAGAGACATTGGGAGAGAGGCTTGAGCTGGCCAAGGCAAGGTGCAGGCAAGCCATACTTGTTGCTTATTCCTTTTGAACTCTTTCATGGGGATTCTGTCACATTGGACAGATACACAATGTCATAGTGCTGAAGAACTTGAAACAACTGATATATACACAATGTCATATTCTGTGACATTTGGATTACTAAATTGATTTTTGTTTAAAAATGATTTTTAAATTATATTACAAGCAAATTTTAGTACAAATTTTAATTCTTTGTAAGAATTAATTAGAGTAATTTCATTTCAAAATTAATTCTGGATTAGTAATTAATATCTTAATACAGAAATAAAACATGTAAAAGTTAACTTGAATAAGTATTTTATCATGATTGTCGCTAATTTAAACCCTACACCCTAATTTAATGTTTCGTTGAACTTCAGAGACATGCTATTTACTATTTGTGTGGTTTGAATGGCATTGTGTTACTTAAGAGATGTCTTTTAACTCTAAGGTGTCACTTCTAAGAAAAATTATTTAAAAATTCATCACTAAAAAATTTGTGTATTTTTAATTTATCCTTTATTGTCACTAACATTTGCTTATGTATGTTAAAGAAAAAAATAAATCTTCATAACAGGTATAAAGGTTTGGTCTTCCTTATTAACAAATTTTAATTATGAATCAAAGCCTAATTCCTTTCTTTTTATTAGCTGTAGTATATTTACATGAGTAACTAAATAAACAGGAAAAATTGCTCCTACCTAACATATATTATGATGAATAATACTTATAATTTTAATTTTAAAATAGACATTCATATTTTTTACTCTTAATAAATTATACTTATATATCATATATTTTCTTAAAAAAATATTATTTACTTCTCTTATTTTGTACAAAAAATACCATATTGATTATAACTTAAATTAAATAATCTTCTATAAAAAAATTAAAAAATATAAGTAAAATAAAATATATGGATATACTTTATTAAAAACGTCTATGAAAAGTAAATATTCTTTTATTAAAAACATGAGATAAGTGAATCTATTTAAAAATTACAAAGAGAATAAATTTTATTTTAGTAAAAATAAAAGACAAATAAGTATTTATTTCAAAACTAAAAAAATTGTAAATGTCTAATTAGTATATAGTAAACTGAAATTTCCCAGTAAAGATGCCTAGTGATGATGTGATTTCCAGACTGGTCATCAGGTTAAAAAAAAATTGAATTTCTCCTACTCGAACAACGCCGATATTGTTGTTCTACACAAATTTAAATTTATAAACATTATATGAATCTATTTCAGTAGAGATAAAGTGGTCTTCTAATTAATCTCAGCATACAAAAAAAATGTATCAAAGAATTAGGGACAGAAATTATGATGGATTTGTCAATGGAATTGAGCATACATATAGTATCTAGCCTTTTCATATGTACATTTATATTTTCATAAAAAAAATATCAGTTTCTTGCACCCCTCTCTCCCTATGTACAAACTTACTCATACACATATACCTTCTCTCTCTCACACACACATGTATTATCTTCAACATCTATAGTAGTAGCAAACTTGTCGAAAAGCACCAAACATGCTCTCGCCCCTCTTGTCAGCATTATGTAAATCAGTGGCGTTAACACAGGCACTTAAAGCCCAAGCTTATCCTTAATTTCCTAAAAGTGTGAAAATGGCTGGTGTCTAACTCTTCGATCAGAGAAAAAAATACCTACACACATAAAAGACAAATGTTTTCAATAAGAATGGAACATGCATCATAATGAAGGTGGTAAACCCTGAAAATCTTTCCACAACCTACTTACAATACTTCAAGGTCCAAACACAACATAGCTGTTTGAAATAGTTTCAGACTTACACAAACTAAAACAATAACTCAACATAACCAGCCATGTTTCTTGTATCATTGAATTATACAAATAAAGTGAAAAGGAAGTCAGAGCCAACCTTATCATAAAGAACTTCCATAACTTGCTCATCATTTTGGAACTTATCCAGCAGATTGCACAATTTCACCGCAGAACTGACACAAAAGACAATGAACATAAGGTAAATTGCAGAGTATATTTAGTTCATAGAAATTTAATAAAGTGAAGGAAAAGAAGGAAAACCTTAAATGCTTATTCCAAATAGAATACAATCCTGCAACAAACATCATTTCAATTGTCTGTATCATCTAATTTCTCAAGTAGAAGGAAGCAACCTATCAACTCACCTCGGAATGAGTGTGCTCCTGGGAATGTCCAATGGCTTGATTATGAAGACTTGCAAGTTAAAAATTATATAAATTACTGATGTATATTCAAAACCGTACAATGAGACTCAATGTCTTTTGCCACCAGATATTTCCAGCTTGCTTTATTTCCTCATAACAAGAGCCTCAGACGAGAACAGCCTTGACTTGGTTCAAGTTCATCCACTGTATCAATGGATCTAAGATCACATGTGTTAGATATTATTAGATATAATTAGATATTATTAGATATAATTAGATATTATTTGATATTATGAGATATTATAGATATTGTTAGATATCTCATATTTATGTAATGGGCTTAGCCCATATGTTTCTTTTTCCTATATAAACATAACCCTATGTGTTCAATATACACAAGGGATTTACCCTATTCTTTCTTTTCCTTTAATATGGTATCAGAGCATAAGGTTAGGGTTTAGGGTTCAATTTTTATTGGTGAATCCACTATTCACTGGAATTTTCCAGCCACCACCCCCACTGTCTCGTCGGACCTTCGCCGGACCTTCGCCGGACCTTCACCGGACCTTCGCCGGACCTCCGCCGGACCTTCACCGGACCTTCGCCGGACCTTCGCCGGAGACGCTGCCGGAATCGCTGTCGGAGCCTTCATCTTTGTTGCTCCCGCCAATTAACCGGTGACTGGATTTGTCCTTATCTTTTATGGCTTCTTCCGCTTCCGCTGCCACTATGGCTTCTTCTTCAGTCATTATGCCGGATTCATCTATTTATACTAATTACGTCAATGTTCATCTTTCCATTGACAAATTGGATGAAACCAATTATGACACTTGGGCATCAGATATTAAATTATGGCTTAAGAGTCAAGGTTATGTTGATCATCTTACTCATCCTACTCTTCCTGAAAATGAGGTTGTTCGTTGGTCGAAAATTGATGCTCAATTATGCATTGTTATCAAATCGACCATTCATTCATCTTTAAAACAAATTTTTCGTACCTATGAAACATGTTCAGAAGTTTGGGAACAAGCAAAATTATTATACACCAATGATACTCAACGTCTTTATGGTGTGTGTCAAAATCTTCTCACAATTGTTGCTCCCAAACGTCTTGATGGTACAATGGCAGAATATCTAGGTAAACTTCATGCTCTTCTTCATGATTTTAATGAGTTATTACCTCCTGCCTCTACTCCTTCTCAAGAACTAGAACAAAGATCCAAGTTCTTCATGTTATTGGGTTTACATGGTCTTCCTGATGATTATTCTCACGTTCGTGATCAAATTTTGGGATCTCCTATTGTGCCCAATTTTACTTCCACTTGTTCTACCCTTTTGCGCGTGCCAGGTAAACACACCGCTGATATAACGTCTCATGTTGATGACTCTTCTGCTTTAGTATCTCAGCATAATGATCGTACTCGCCCTCACAAGCCGGGCAAAGGGCGTCACAAGTGTGACCATTGTGGCAAACTTGGCCACAAAATTGACAGATGTTATGCCTTACATGGTCGTCCTCCTAGATCTGTTGCGGTTGCTCAAATTGCCCCTGTGCAACCTTCTACCATGGACCATACTTCAATTGATACCCCAAGCCAGCCTGCTATTTTCAATGAATTTCTTAAATGGTATGAGGATCGTCAGAACCCTAGTTCCACGGCTTCTGTTGCACATTCAGGTACATCTTTTGTTGGCCTCACTCACTCCACTTCCCATGGCCCTTGGGTTCTAGATTCAGGTGCCACTGATCACATTACTGGTAATAAATCTTTTTTCTCTTCCCTATCTACTACGGGTTATTTACCTTCAGTTACCATGGCCAATGGATATAAGGTACCATCACATGGTGTTGGTACTATTAATCTTTTTTCATCTTTATCTATTGATAATGTTCTTTATGTCCCTGGGTCTCCATTTAACTTATTATCCATTAGTCGTCTCACTCGTTCCCTTGACTGTGTTATTTCTTTTACCAAAGATTCTGTTACTTTACAGGACCGGAGTTCGGGACGGATGATTGGCACCAGATGTGAGTCTCATGGACTTTATCAACTACAGATCTCTGCACATGTTGGCGCAATTATGGATTCTCCATCTCTCATTCATGCTCGGTTGGGTCATCCTAGTCTTGCCAAGATGCAACAGCTTGTTCCAAGTTTGTCTAATGTGTCTACTTTATCGTGTGAGTCGTGTCAGTTAGGGAAACACATTCGTAGTTCTTTTCCTCGTAGTGTCTCACAACGTGCTTCATCTCCTTTTGCCTTAGTTCACTCTGACATTTGGGGACCAAGTCGTATTAAGTCTAATTTAGGATTTCAGTATTTTGTTACTTTTATTGATGATTATTCAAGATGTACTTGGGTATTTTTAATGAAAAACCGTTCTGAGTTGTTTTCTATATTTCAAATATTTTACAATGAAATTAAAAATCAATTTGGAATTTCCATCCGAATTTTGCGCAGTGATAATGGACGTGAGTATCTTTCTCATCCTTTTAAAAATTTTATGGCTTCTCATGGTATTCTTCATCAAACTTCATGTGCTTATACACCTCAACAAAATGGGGTAGCTGAGCGCAAGAATAGACATCTTGTTGAAACAACTCGTACTATTTTAATCCATGGTGATGTTCCTCAGCGTTTTTGGGGTGATGCTGTTCTTAGTGCATGTTATCTCATTAATCGCATGCCATCTTCAGTTTTAGATAACAAAATTCCTCATTCTATTTTATTTCCACATGACCCTCTCCACTCTTTACCTCCCAAAGTTTTTGGGTCCACATGTTTTGTTCATAATTTTAGTCCTGGTCTTGATAAATTATCTCCTAAGTCACACAAATGTGTCTTTTTAGGGTTCACTAGATCACAAAAAGGATATAAATGTTTCTCACCGTCTTTAAACCGTTATTTTATTTCAGCAGATGTCACCTTCAGTGAATCTTCCCTTTACTTTAAGTCTTGTCCTTCTCCTTCAATTTCTTCATCTAATCAAGTAAATATTCCTCTTGTTGTGCCTAGTGCACCTAACAATTCACCACCGCCGCCAACTCTTCAGGTGTATAGTCGTCGTCAACCGTCTCATCGTCCATCAGCAGACTCTATTCTGGTGCCAACACCTCATCCCCCTCCGGCTCCTATAGTTGAACCTCCGACTGTTGAACCTGATCTTCCTATTGCTATCCGTAAAGGTATACGTTCTACTCGTAATCCCTCTCCACATTATACTGCTTTGAGTTACCATAGACTATCTCAACCCTTTTATACCTGCCTTTCGTCTATTTCTTCTGTATCCATTCCAAAATCTGTAGGTGATGCCTTAGCCCATCCTGGTTGGCGTCAGGCCATGCTTGATGAAATGAATGCGCTTCAGAATAATGGAACTTGGGAACTTGTTCCTTTACCATCTAGGAAATCTGTTGTTGGTTGCAGGTGGATTTTTGCTATCAAAGTTGGTCCTGATGGTACTATTGATCGTCTCAAAGCTCGTCTTGTGGCTAAGGGTTATACCCAAATTTTTGGTTTAGACTATGGTGATACTTTTTCTCCAGTAGCAAAGATGGCCTCTGTTCGCTTATTCATAGCTATGGCTGCTCTTCAACAATGGCCTCTTTATCAACTGGATGTTAAAAATGCTTTTCTTAATGGGGATTTGCAGGAAGAAATTTATATGGAGCAACCTCCCAGTTTTGTTGCTCAGGGGGAGTCTTCTGGATTGGTATGTCGTCTTCGCAAATCCTTATATGGCCTCAAGCAGTCTCCTAGGGCTTGGTTTGGAAAATTTAGCAATGTTGTTCAACAATTTGGTATGACTCGCAGTGAAGGCGATCATTCAGTTTTTTATCGTCACTCGAGTGTTGGGTGTATCTATCTTGTAGTATATGTTGATGACATTGTTCTTACAGGCAGTGATCACCATGGCATCTCACAAGTAAAACAACACCTTTGTCAACACTTTCAGACCAAAGATCTTGGCAAACTCAGATATTTCTTGGGGATTGAGGTAGCACAATCCAATACTGGTATTGTTATCTCTCAAAGAAAATACGCATTAGATATTTTGGAGGAAATTGGGTTGATGAATTCGAAATCTGTTGATACTCCCATGGATCCCAACGTCAAGCTTCTACCCAATCAGGGGGAGCCTCTTTCAGATCCTGAGAAGTACAGGAGATTAGTTGGAAGATTGAACTATCTCACTGTTACTCGTCCTGATATTTCCTTTGCAGTCAGTGTGGTGAGTCAATTTCTTAATTCTCCATGTGAAGATCATTGGAATGCAGTCATTCGTATAGTGAAGTACATTAAAGGCTCTCCTGGAAAAGGTTTGTTATATGGTCATAATAACCATACTAAAGTCGTTTGTTATTCAGATGCTGATTGGGCAGGATCTCCATCTGATAGAAGGTCAACTTCTGGTTATTGTGTCTCCATTGGTGATAACTTGATCTCTTGGAAGAGCAAGAAACAAAGTGTTGTGGCAAGATCTAGTGCAGAAGCAGAATATAGAGCTATGGCCTCGGCTACATGTGAGCTTATTTGGCTTAAACAGTTACTTAAAGAATTGCAATTTGGAGAGGTTACTCAAATGACACTGATATGTGATAATCAGGGTGCTCTTCATATTAGCTCAAATCCAGTTTTTCATGAAAGGACAAAACATATTGAGATTGATTGTCATTTCATTCGAGAAAAGATTATATCAGGAGATATCAAGACTGAGTTTGTTAATTCAAATAATCAATTAGCAGATATTTTTACTAAACCCTTACGAGGACCTAGGATTGATTACATTTGTAACAAGCTGGGTACATATGATCTATATGCACCAGCTTGAGGGGGAGTGTTAGATATTATTAGATATAATTAGATATTATTAGATATTATTAGATATAATTAGATATTATTTGATATTATGAGATATTATAGATATTGTTAGATATCTCATATTTATGTAATGGGCTTAGCCCATATGTTTCTTTTTCCTATATAAACATAACCCTATGTGTTCAATATACACAAGGGATTTACCCTATTCTTTCTTTTCCTTTAATAACATGTAATGTTAAAGATTTATAAGATACATAAAATCACAAGCTTTCAACAGATCTGCAGACAACATGTCTTGATTACATAATTCAGTTTATCAAAACTGTATTTATGTAAACCCAAAAATATTGAAGTGTAGCATCACAACATTAGCATAAATAAATAAAAAATTGTATACTTAGAGGAATGCATGAACTTGAAACATAGTGAAGAAAAGATCAATACAAGATGCAATTTCTTTTAAATGGTATTGGTTCTTCTGAAAGGAGGGTATGAATGTATGATCAATATAACTCAATTTTTGTGAAGTCTAAGTTAACATCAGAAGGAACAATGGAAGAAATAACCGAACTTTTGGAGACATGTTGGATTAAAGATCATAAAATGGTCAAAACGGAATAAATGAATTTCCTCTTGATTCAGATAGATATGTAAGAATCTATTATATGGCTATTAAACATAACTTTCACTATATCGGCTTCAGTTTTAGAGTTTCTAACCAGGTAGCTGAAACTCTATGAATCCAGCTTTATATTATCAGCACATGGCATGTGCTCAACTACCCTCACCCCATCACTAATGTTTTCCGGCAAAATAGTGTAAAAGGGTGAGAAAAAATTTATTGTTTGAAGTGAGAAGTTGATTTAAATACACCTTAAAAGGTAAAAATATTAAAGAATAGAGTCTTGTTCATCATTGTGGCAATAAAACTATCTGCATTATCAACAGCAATATTCCAATCAAGAGAAAACATTCACATGATTTTTGTTACACTGCAAAACATACTGAAGCCAATAAATTACTTCAATACCTTGCCTGATCCCTAAAAATACAAGAATTTAATGGCTACAATTTCTAGATTTGGTGAACATGGTGAGAACTTCCTTCATCTACAAGCCTGGGAGTGGCCTTGTTCAAGGATTTCTATAATCTATATAACTAAATAAAAAGAGCCATGAAAAAAAATATGACAACTAAGCATGGCCTTAACTAACATCGTCCAAGATTAACCACCAAAAATAAATAAATCAAAGAAATAAAAAACAAATTGCCAAAATCTGGTTGCTTTGAATCTAAGTGCCTTGGGCATTTTAAGGGCAATACAAATGATTTTGGTTCAGTTTAACAACAAAATGATTTCAGAGTATTATTGACTGGTCCACAAATAGAAAAAAAAATGTAAGAGTAAATCCTAACACGAATATTGTAGACAATTTCATAAATCCTTTTATGAAAGTGAACTTTAAGCCTAACTCAAACAGTTTGTAAGGTGAGGTTTGCACCCACTTATATTATAATTTGGTCATTTCTTTAGTCGATATGAGATCTCCAACATATTCCCTTATGCCAAAGACTAGACATCTTGAGTGTGAGACTAGACATTTGTATATAGTTCGATAGTGTCCCAAATCCTGATAGTGGGTGACAGAATATGCTCAATAAACCTTGCTAAAATAGATCCTTGATATTCTCTAATATCATATTAAGAAAGTGACTTTAAACCTAATTTAACTTTACAAAATCAACTTCTAAGGTGAGGTTTGCATTTACTTATATATTAAAATTTGGTCATATCCTTAGTTGATATGAAATTTCCAATAAATCCATTAATTATCGTTGCATAATCAGGAGAATTATGTTATAATTAAGTGCAGATTCCATTCTATATTTATTAGGACAAATTTGTTAGTGATTTGGTTTTATTTGATTTGTAAAGCTTTAAACACCCATTATTTCTGGCTTTCATTACCTATTATTTCTTTCCTTAATTAGGTTGTAAAACAGTCTATAAATAGAGACTGTAATCACATTTGTAAAATATCTCAGAAATATATTTCATCTATTTCTTTCAACTTGGTAAATCTGGGAGACTCTGCTTCTGCAATATTTTTTTAGCAACCTTCAACCCTAAACCCTAAACCCTAAACCCTAGTAATCATTTCCTTGACAGCCTTCATTGTTGCAATTTTTTTTTTTTTTGGACAGCTTTAATTGCTGCAACTTTTTATTTTCCTTATCTTTTCTCCTTTGACCACCACCACCACCTTGCACCATTGACCATTATTTCCACCACCATTGACCGCCGCCAACCACCACCGACCGCCGTCGCCGCCTCTCGCCAGAACTGCCACCGCTCGCCGGAAACTGCCACCGGCCGCTGGAAACCACCATCGGAAATTTTTCCAACGGATTTTTGTGTGCATAGGATCAAATTTTGCCAATCTGAAAAACTCAGTTGGATTTGAGCTCTCATGGACTCCCTTAGTAAGCCATCTAGTTATTGTTCCTTCACTATGAGTGGTAAGAGTTCTAGTTTTTTATCCTTTGATGCTTCTAGTACTGAAAATATTTGGATTATAGACTCTGGTGCTACTGATCATATGACACCTCATTCCTCTTCTTTTTCATCCTACACTGCTTTATCTGGTAACCCATATATTACTGTTGCTAATGGTTCCACTACCCCCGTTAATGGTCGTGGTAACATTCACCTTCAACCTTCATTTCCTTTAAAAAACGTATTTCATGTTTCCAAACTATTCAATAACCTCTTGTCTATTCAAAAGATTACCCAAGATTTAAATTGTGCAGTGGTATTTTTCCCTGCCCATTGTGTTTTTCAGGATCTTGCCACGGGGAAGACTATTGGAATTGCTAAAGAGCAGGGTGGGTTATATTATTTACAGCCTAAAGGAAATAAAAAGTGTGCTAGACTACAGGCACACACTTCTAATCTTCAACAAGGTCGTGAATCTTGGTCATCCTCTCAGATATGGCTTCAACACAGATGTCTTGGTCATCCTCCATTTAGTACCCTAAAGTCCTTATTTCCTCTTTTATTTACAAAAGTGTCTGCTGAGTCATTTCATTGTGATGTTTGTCAGTTTGCTAAACACCATCAGACAACTTTTCCTCCCAATGGTAATAAAAGTTCTAAACCTTTTGATCTTATTCATTCAGATGTATGGGGACCTTCACCTATTCCTAATATCTCGGGTGCAAAATGGTTTGACTCATTTATTGATGATTGTACTCGGATTACCTGGATATTCCTCATGAAAGATAAGTCTGAAGTTTTTCACCTGTTTGTAACTTTTTACAGAATGATTCAAACACAATTTGAAAGTTCAATTAAGAGATTGCGTTCTGATAATGGAAGAGAATATGTGAACCAAAACCTTTCCAAGTTCCTTCAGGAAAATGGAGTTGTTCATGAATTAACCTGGGTGGACACTCCTCAACAAAATGGGGTTGCTAAAAGGAAAAATCGTCATCTCCTTGAGGTTCCTCGAGTCTTACTTTTTCAAACATCTGTTCCTAGATCTTACTGGGGGAAGCAGTCCTGACTGCCACTTATTTGATTAATAGATTACCCTCTCGGGTTCTAGAGGGTGTTACTCCTATTCAGCTTATGACCACATTCTATCCTTCTATTCCCATGTTGAATAGTTTTCAGAATCGTGTCTTTGGTTGTCCTGCTTTTGTCCATGTTCATAGTCCTTATCAGGGTAAGTTAGATCCTCGCGCCATCAAATGTGTCTTCATCGATTATGCCCCCAACAAAAAGGGTACAAATGTTATCATCCTCAAAGTCATAAAGTTTATATTTCCAAAGATGTCACCTTCCATGAAACAGAGTCTTTCTTTCCTAGCTCTCAGCTTCAGGGGGAGAGTATTCAAGAAGCTGAGGACCTTGAGTTGCCACATTTTCCTTTGTTATAGGATTTCGTTCTTAGGGAGAATGAAAAATACCCTATGCCAACATCATTACCAGAGAAGAATAATGAGGACAAATACTTTGGGAAACAATATCAACGAAGGCAACAAGAACCCGTCTTGATCGAACAGCAACTTCAATTGTCCGAACCAGAGGTAAGAACTCATACTTATGAGACTTTTGAGGACACCTTAAATGAAACTAACCTAGATGATTTACCTATTGCCTTGAGAAAAGAAAAAAAGATCTTGTGCCAAATATCCTATATCTCAATTTGTGTCTACAGAAAAACTTTCTCTGCAACACCAGAGTTTTCTTTCAGCTATTGATTCTATTAGAATCCCTACATCAGTACAAGAAGCCTTAAAGGATGAGAACTGGGTTCGAGCCATGAATGAAGAAATAAAGGCATTAGAAAAGAATGAGACTTGGGAGATTGTAGAGAGACCAAATGATAAGAAGGCAGTGGGTTGTCGGTGGATATACACAGTGAAGTATCAGTCTAATGGCACATTGGATCGATATAAGGCAAGGTTGGTTGCAAAAGGGTACACTCAAACCTATGGGATCGATTATGAGGAAACTTTTGCTCCAGTAGCAAAAATGAATACAGTCAGAATTATTCTCTCCTTGGCAACGCACTTTGGTTAGGAGATGCATCAATTTCATGTTAAGAATGCCTTCTTGCATGGAAGCTTGGAGGAAGAAGTATGCATGGAGATTCCACCTGGTTATGGTAATGTTAATGAAGAAAATAAGGTGTGCAGACTTAAGAAGGCCCTGTATGGTCTTAAACAATCACCTCGTGCTTGGTTTGGAAGGTTTACTCAAGCTATAGTATCTTTGGAGTATCGACAAAGCCAAGGTGACCATACTCTGTTTATAAAACATTCTCAGAATGGTAAACTCACTCTACTTTTGATCTATGTAGATGATATGATTATTACAGGTGATGATGAGATTGAAAAACAAAATTTGAAGGAGAGACTAGCTGCTCAATTTGAGATGAAGGATCTTGGAAAGCTGAAGTACTTCCTTGGAATAGAGGTTGCTTACTCGAGATAGGGCATCTTTATTTCTCAAAGGAAATACATCCTTGATCTTCTCAAAGAGACTGGTAAGTTGGGTTGTAAGACCACTGGAGTGCCAATAGAGCAAAATCATAGGATTGAGAATGATGAGGAAAACCCAAAAGTGGAGAAGACACAATATCGAAGACTTGTGGGAAAACTCATTTATCTATCACACACTAGGCCAGACATAGCCTATGCAGTTAGTGTGGTCAGCCAATTTATGCATGATCCAAGGGAAAGACACTCGCAGCCAGTAGATAGAATTCTTCAGTACTTAAAAGCCTCTCCAGGAAAAGGATTGCTATTCAAAAAGGGGGAAAACTTATCCATGAAAGTATATATTGATGCTGACTATGCAAGATCGATTGTTGATAGGAGATCCACCACAGGCTACTGCATGTTCTTGGGTGGAAATCTGGTGACATGGAGGAGCAAGAAGCAAAATGTAGTTGCAAGATCAAGTGTAGAGGTAGAATTTAGAGCCATGGCTCAAGGGGTGTGTGAATTCTTATGGATGAAGATTATACTTGATGACCTAAAAATAAAATATGAAGCTCCTATGGGCTTGGCGTGTGATAATAAGTCCGCTATCAGTATTGCACATAATCCGGTTCAACATGATCGAACAAAGCACGTAGAGATAGACCGACACTTTATTAAAGAGAAGTTGGATGATGGTCTTATAGCCACTGAGTACATCCCTTCAAGACTCTAATTGGCAGATATTTTACTAAGGGACTTCCCACAACAATTCGAAGATCTTACTTGCAAGTTGGGAATGATAGATATACATTCACCAACTTGAGGGGGAGTGTTACATAATCAGGAGAATTATGTTATAATTAAGTGCTTATTCCATTCTATATTTATTAGGACAAATTTGTTAGTGATTTGATTTGTCCAGCTTTAAACACCCATTAATTATTGGTTATTACTTTAATTAAATTAAATGTAAAATTTAAGCAACTAAAAGTTATAATTTTATAAATTTGTATAAACCATTCCATGTATTGCATTAGTAACATGATATTTTGGTATTATAACAGAATTTAACCCTCTTCAAACCTATATCTAATATTTATAAATATGAGCTTGTTTTATTTGTGTGAATGAGACAAATTTCCAAGTTGTATTATTTTTTAGCCATCTAGACATGCATGTATAGAGTCCATTTGATCTGTCAAAGGCAGCAAAAAATTTCAAGAAATCATATTTTAAGTTCTAGCAAACCATTCCAAACTCATTAAAGAGACAGTTAAAAGTATACAAGAGTAGAAATAGAGACATCCTCAGTAACCAGAACAACACCTCTCGAAAACATTTGTACATCCAAGTTGTTGGCTTCAAATTTAATTCCTCTAAATCATCAAGCATCTTATACGCACCTTCAACCTGCATTATGAAACCAAAAAAGAAGTTTGATGAAAGGATTATGTCCATATTAATCAACCAAGTTACTATTATTATCTTTGTTGTCAAAATCGGACTAGACGTTCAACAAAATACTGGCCTATGCTTAGTCGATTAGAACCACAAAACTTATCTTCTATTGAATGGTCCAAAATCCGATGAACCAGTTCAAAGAAGGTCTACAGTTTTTTTTAAAAGATATTTTTTTATGATATTTTGATTTTCTTCCCTTACAAAAATGAGTATGTCATTTTCTTTTAGAGAAACTAGTCGTTTTTAAAGAATATTATGTAACCTTAAACCTAAATAGTATGATTTTATTTTTCTGGGTAATTTGAATGATAAATAGTTAGTTATTTTTAGTTTTTAGTATTATTAAATTATGATATTATACTTTTCGAATGTTATTTTATATATTATTTAATTATTTGTATCATTTAATTAATACTAGCTTAACCAGTGAACACTGAACCGATTCAATGACCAATCTAGTTTTCAAAACATAGATCATGATAGATGTTTAGCACGATGCAGCACAATTAGTAAGACTGGAGAACAGAAGCATGTAAATGAAATCTGTACAACTTACATCTTTCATCTTCAAGAACAAGTTTATCATAGATCTGAATGTTTCATCATTTGATTCCAAATTGTAGCGACATATGGTAAAGAAGATTTGATGGACCTTTAATTAAGAATATACAGATGAAAAAACAAACATTACATAGCAGAACAGTAAAATATGTTAGATGACATAGGATAGAAGGCCTCAAACAACTAGTAGAAAGGCCATTTCAGCATATACTCATGAAATATTGATTGAAATTCTGCCTATATTACTTGTTCTTTATGCTTGAAATATAATGAAAAATTAAAAGCACACAAATAGAGAAAGGAAACATAAATATGTAATCCTAACTGATTATGCTTCTCTTGTGCCCCTGAAAAAATGCCATCATTGTCCCAAAGGTGAAGGCGGTTGTTTTTTAGTAGAAACGCTTAGACTAAAGTTAACTGAAAGATGAACTGATCAATTCTAAGCAACCTCTGTTAGAAATGTACCGCCAATAAGGATAAAATATATGAAATTTAACACTAAATAATGCAGCAGAACAACCACAAAATGCTTCCTTATAACTGAGCTTTCAGCTAGTTAAAGACAAAACATTGTCTCACTTAATATATTATTTTTATAAAACTCATATTAGGCATCACCATGAAACCTAACATCTTCCACTTAATATATTTGCTCTTGTGTTAATTGATCCCTTGACATGGTGACATTTGTGGCCAGAAGTAACGATTTTAATTTGTAAATCTCAAATTAAATTTTAGTATAAGTTAGTGATGACCTTATACTTCATATTTTCTTCAAAGCACAGGACTTCCATTTGACGGGTGTATAACAAATAAAATCATTATTTTTATTTTAAAAAATTAAGATCATCCTTGGATATTCACCAAATAGTGATACTATTAACTTGCAAGTCAAACAGTTCACAAGCAGTAATTAATTCAAGATCGTAAGCTTGACGTAAAGACCATATCATGTGGAGAGAAGATATGAGCGCGTTAGGACACATTATGACCAATGAAGAAACAAAGGAGTAATTATATGGAAGATTGGTCATACCAAATTATATTCAGATGTTTCGTCACAAATTTGTAATATCGAGTGTAACACGTCAGTTGATAGAGTTAGGCCTGCTTCACACATTTCTTTGACAATATCAAGTGCTACATGCACCTGCATTACAAACCAACAAGAATTCATCTTAAATGCAAACTCTAAGCTGTTAATGGAGTGATTGGAAAATCCTCAATTATAAATGTGTGTTTGTGTGTGTTGACTATTGAAGCCCATTGCTAACACTTGATTTCAGGGACTTGAGTATTATGGAGTACCCATGATCCCCATCAAATGGTATGGAAAGTTCCATAGTCGGTTCTCCTCTTAACAACTAGCTTTTAAAGGAGGGTTTCCCAAGTGCTTGGGTGCTTTTCTCCTCCTATCATGGCAATCTAGCTCTTTTAAGTGTAAAGATAAGTAAATGATTTTTATTTAAAAGTGGAAGATTAGCAAATGATTAATTGAGAAGAAAATATCATTTTATTGGTGAGTGTCACTAAAGTGCAGGCAAGATTCATGAGAAGGGTGCAAATTATGAAGAGAGCAGAATGGTTTCTGTTATTCTATGTAGCAAGTGATCATCACAAGTATAATTATGAAGAGAAAACCAAATGTCTGTTCAGTTGACAAGAAATCTAGGCCTAGTGTCACGCCATTTACTGTGAAAGCCTACAAAGATTTTGAAGAAAGAAAAGTTCCCATATCAGGGTAGTCTGGGTAAGATTAAATAGAAAAACAAGAATGTTTCATGAATGCAATCCCAAATATTGGTTAGGACAAGTCAAGCGTAGCTTATGAGAGGCAGGGTGAGGAAAGTGCCCTGGACTACGATTGTTTGTTTCTTTAGTTATAGTATATAATATATGCCAGTTGTTGCAGATAGGATGGAGTGTTGCAGAAACCTTTCTATGGACTGTAGGAATATCAAAAACATCATTCTCCAGTCAAGTAAATTTCAAATGACCAGCCTCTCCAGCAATTAAATAAAAACATGAACATCATGGATAAAGATTATAGTGCATGGCAGGCTTAAAGGTGAGGAAATTATGGTGATATGCAAAGTGACAAAACATATCACAGCTTTCATATGAAGATATAGGACTAAGGAAGTCAGGAATCTATGAGCAGAGAGCAAATGGTAGACAATATCTCTCTTTTTTCCTTTTCCTTTTCGTTTGACTTACTTTCAGTGTACATTAGTAACCCTTCTAATGATTTTCGGATATCAGTGGACAGGACAAGTCATTGGTATAAGATCTTCAAGTTTTTTTATCAACAACAAAGGAATATATTAGTTACAGCACAAAAAAGAACCAGTAAAGTCATTATGGTGACAAAAAAACTTAATTACTTGTATGCCTAAATACATGTGTTTTCTTTCTATTAAATAAGAATGTATAACTAGCAACGAAGAGAAATTAAATGTGAGTGGGTCCACAAATAAAAATACACACGTTTGTCAATGGTTCAAAATATGTTCTTCCGTAAAGGGTGAGGAAATTGAAAGATGCACATTCACAGTCCTGTCATCTTGCTAGAAGGGACAGTTCTCTTACCATTTTCTTCTGGATTTTTTTCTTCTTCTTATAGAGAAAGTTCTGGTAGTCACTTAGTAATCATTAGAATGCAATAAAGAAAATTGTACCTTGTGCAATGCACAGCTATGTAAAATGATCTTCTGATATGATGAGGATGAAGGTGAAACTTCTAGTCTTTGGTGCAAATCTTTGAACTTCTTTATGACATCCTCAACCTTCAAGAACACCAACAATACATGTGAGAAAACTGACGCAGTACATGCGCAAAGAATTTTCCCCGCATAACAGACAAGTACTATTGAAAATTATCATGTCCAACAACATATATGCAACAAAACAGCTATGAACCTCTCTCCAATATGATCAAATGCTAATATGCTACAATGCACATTTTAGCATACAAGCACAATGAAGCAAGAAACCATTGGCTTTTAAGTTTCAACCACAACAGAGGTATGAGTTTCAACACTTTTTTTATAGAACTGAGACACATTTTAAAGACACCTATTCTATCTGTACCTGATAATTCACCTTAGCGCACTGCAGATGATAACCTCCAAATGCCTCTTTATTTAGTTCAACTTTAATTGAGAATTCAAAATTTATTATCAAGAAAATGCTAATAGAAACTAGAAAACCGAATTTGGTAGTACATCAATCACACTAAAGTGTGAAGTAACATAAAAAACGGGGAAATGGAGACTTAGTTCAAGGATGAAACAAATTGAAAAAAGGCAGAAGTACATAAGAGTATCATGGCATCACAGAAATTATTAGCACCATTTGAAATATTGCTTTACCGATAAATTTGGAATGCTAACAGCATAACAAGCAATGAAGTTTGTAATATTATGTGCTTCATGATCTGCAAAATGTAAGAAAACCTCAGTATGTATATATTCAAGAGAGAAAGATATAAAGGAAGCAATGCCTAATCCCACTATATGACTACAATACTACTTCAAATACAAATGGGTAGAATGTAAGAACAATCTTTAATTAAATACATTTACAACTAGCCAAGAAAAGGAAAGATCCATGCAGTCCAAATTTTGGGCCAGCTAATACATATAAAATTATGTGAAGCAGAATTGGTTGATAGAAAGGTACATATAGCATATACAAATTCTTATTCTTCTTTTTCAAATGCAACTCAGTGCCATGTCTCACGCACATCACCCACGGTGAAAAAATATAAATATCAAATTACCACTATTTTTGAAGTAAAAAAGGAACTTCTCTGCCAGAGGTTCCAGTATTAGTCTTCCTAATGCCTGAAATACAACTGCTACAGATTCAACAGAGGAAAGGTTTTTGATGTCTATGATTTCCAACAGCTTCAAAATCTCCTCTGTCCGTTCACTTTCACAAAGAGCCAACAAATAATTTTCTGCAACATAGGTTAAATAGTAATTTCCTAAAGTGCTATATGAAACAATATTTTCTATAATTATTAGACATCAAAATGCAGAAAAGGTAGCATCATGATAGTAGCACTGTTAATTGCTATGCAGTAGCATAAGACATTCGTATCTGAATATCAAATACAATTAGCCATGTGGATTATGTCACTTCAAACAGCATGGGCTAAATAGTTTCGCCTCAAATGATTCCAAAATTTGCAATAGAAGACATCAATAATGTCTCTGTGTAATGAAATCATCTGCTATAGTTTAAATCCAAAGCTAGACGTTCTTCAGCAGAACATGTTATGGCAAAATAATGCAAGTGGAGAAAAACAGAAAGAAGGTTCTCCTACCTCGTATATGAGATATGTCCTCACTGTCATTCTCTGCAATATAATTACAAATACCCTGAATCTTTTCTTCATTATTAACTCTCAACCACAACAACATTTCATAGTAACCCAGCCTTGAAACTGAACTAGGATTCCCCTCTTTGATAATAACATAGAAAAACTGAAACTCCTCAACCATATGCATATCAATTATATACAAAAGAAGTGGGCGATACGTTTGCTCCTGTAGCTCTAAACCTTGTTCCCTCATTGATTTAAAAAGGTTAAAAACCTTACCCAGCTCTATTGGGATGTCTTCATCATCAGTTTGCCTGGCTTTATCTATGCACATTTCTACCAATGCATTGTACCCTTTCACGTCTGTTTCTCGTCCCAGTTTACCAAACAATTCAAGGGTAGCCTCTGGTCCTAGCATTTTTCCACAGACTTCAACTAACTTCTGAAAACGGTTTTCTTGAGTGACTTCGAAAACATATTTTTGTTTCTTTTTATGAGATTGCTCTTTCCGTTGCAATAATATATTGTTCTGAGAGATGCTCGACAACCACGATAGATTTGGCACTCTTTCAAATTCCTTTGCACCATCAATTTTCTCAGAATCAGGTTGCTTGACTGGCTTACCAGCTGCAATCAGTAACAATAACCCCATAAGATTAACTTTTAAACTATTTTTTTTTTTTGGAAAACTACAGTACAGGGCCTTCATTCAATTACACCTCCCCTCCCACCCCACCCAAAAAAATAAAGACTAAAAAATTAAGGGAAAATGAATTGTAAATAAAAACTAATAGTTAAACCACATAGATTAGACCTACTTCCAACTTCCTCAGTTTTCCTTGTTATCCTAGAGAAAATGGATATATATCTCCGTCATATAATCACAAGGATAGTCAAACTTTCTAATTTAGTTTTAATTTTAACAACTCATTTGAATTATAAGTTCCTCTCACTCCACACAAGCTCTCGTTTCTCACTTGACACCCTTCCTATAAATGTGTGTATTCTCACAGAAGTTTTAACAAACACTTACCATGGAAAATAGAAGAAATATGCTTAAACACCCCGCTAGCCGAATCATCTGCACCAAAACATTAAAAAATAAATAAAGAGATTCTTATAAATCAAATTGTCCAACAATGCAGCACCCTCGGCAATAGTTTCCAACATCAACGTAACGAATTGGATTCTAAAGTATACTAAAACCACTTCGGTCAATGTTGGTGAAGGGAGAGGGCTGTGATTGAAAATACCTGAATCAGAGAGTCGCTTAAGCTTGAGGCTTGAGAGCGTGAAATCTTCTTGAAGTTCCGAAAGGCATAACGAGTTTGAAGAAGAAGATGAAGGTTGAGGTTTGGAAGTGGCGCCTTTGGTGGCTGAACGTGAACGGAACCCGGTGCTTAGATTTCGAACGTAGCGCATTCGCATTGAGTTTACGATCAAATTGAAACGCTACACCTACAAATACATCCTTTTATTCTATGGAAATGGATCCACGCCATAATTTAACCCAGTGTTTCGCAGAGGTACCCCCAAAGTTATTTTCTGTTTAACAAGAAGCTCGTAGCTTATGACTACCTAACTTTTATTGTATAAATAAAATTTATGTATTTAGATAAAAAAAATTGTATTATTATGTAATTTTAAATTTTAATTTTAAAATAATTAAACATTTTATTTTTTTATTTAAATTTTTGAATAAATTATTTTATTTAAATGAGTTGATATAATGATTATTAATTTAATTTATTTTTAAAATCTGATTTTTCAATTTAGACTACTATTTTTTTATAAAGTTTTCATGTTCGGTATCACCATCTAACTTGAGATTTCGGCTATACTACCACCTTAAGTAACAGTCATCTGTCACACACAAAAAGGATTATTAAAAATAAAAGAAAAAAAATACAAAAAGCTATGAAGGATCCATACAAAATTCATATGTTAACAAAAACGGTACATAAGTATACTATACATATTTATAAATAATTCTAAAAACAGACCATAAGAAAACTTATTATACCAATGAGATAATTCTCTATTAATAAATCCTAAATTATCAGTACATGTATTCCTTTCACGAGAAATATGACTAAACCTAAACTTAATTTTACCACACTAATTAAGGCAATATGTCATCAATTAAGCATCTACGGTACATTAGTTATAAATACATTACAATATTTAGACTACTATTACAATTCATATGTTCTTACAATATTTATAATTTTGTATAGAATAGCATTGATTACATTTAATTTATAATGTTAATTTTTTTAATTTAAACTACATAAAAAAAAAAACTGTCAAATATTAAAAATAATATAATGATTAATTGTGTGTATAAAATTAAATTAAATAAATAATAATAGGTAAAGAGAAATTAAAGATAAAAAGAGAATATACTAATATATAAAATATAGTATTAGAAAAAAATTAAATAAGTTATAAAAATAGCTTATAACTTATGAACTAAAAATAATAAAATAAACTATTTGGATGTACTTACCACATACTTTGGTATTGATATTATTAGTTTTATCAAACAAATTCAAAGTCCTCAACACAACTCATGCAATTAAAAAATAGAGAAATGTGTGTGAATTAAAACACCTCTTTGCATCTTATTTAAGCGAGTAAAAAATCATTTTAATCTCTTATGTATTGTGTGGTGTACATAATTTACTATTTTTGGATATTTTTTATAATTGATTTGTGAGAATTTTATGTATTTGATTTAGGTGATTTTAGGATGATTATTTTAAAATTCAAAAAAATAATGTGAAATAAAGAGAAAATAGTATATTTGTAGGAATTGTTTGATAAAATTACTAATTTACCTTTATGTTCTACATTTTATTTGTTTAAATAATTTTATATATTGGATTTTGTAAAAAATTTATAATTGTTATTGAAAATTAATAAATTATAGCTTTTAAGAAATAATTTAGTTTTTTCAACTACATTTGTAACCTACACCAAAAGAGTAATTTTGACATTACACTCTAGAACAAGATTTACCTTAGTTAATTCTATCAAACAACTCAACTCCATTATCTTTTCATTAAATCAAATCACTTCACTTTATTTCTCTCCAAATCAATCATTCACTTTCCACCTTTCCAAACCAAATCAACCCACTTCACTTTCTATTTCATTTTCTCTCAAATTTAAATTAATATTTTTCTTCTGAAAATAACTGTTTCTTCTAGCATTATTTTATTTCACTGATTTAAAATGCAAAACTTATTTTATTAGATTTAGCATTAAAAATTTATCTACCTCCATTTTCAATTTATGTGTCTACTTTTTTTTATAATTTTTCAAATTCACTGTCATTTATTAGCCACAATTGTGTAACCTGGAAGATAATATTAGTAAATAATCATGCACATTTATAAACCAAATAGGTAAGAGAGTTGTTTTTGAATTATTTACTCGAGGAGGTCTTAAGTTTCACTCTAAATTTGTTGTACTATTGACATGTTTATAAAAATATCTAATTATTGTCAGCTTAAATATGCAACAATTACAAATAAAATAATAGAGAAGAATGTAAAGATATTTTAATTTTTTTTTCCATTTACTAATAGATTTATTGTGTGTTTCTTAATATGTGTGAGAAAATTTTAAATGACAAATAAAATGAAATAAAGAAAGTAACATTTAAAATTAACCTAAAAAGGTAAAAGTTAAGTAAAATGATATTCATGCAAATAATGAGTTTGTGTAATATAAAGTATAGTATGGACTATTAATAAATATTGTTGTGTAGTGATGGAAAGAAGAAGTGAAATGTTATGGCAGATTAAAGATTAGAGGGGAGATCATATAAAAGATAATAATGTGACTTTCTTACTAAATTTCAAAACTCCTTATTTATTATTGCCGAAAATATAAATGTTGGCTATTTTCTATTACATTATTTTATTTTAATGAATTAAAATGTAATATTTACATTAATTTTGATTTAATGAATATGTAGTTGTTATATTTTTAAGGACACAATATTCTAAGTACGAAGAAGTGAGAAAAAAAAGAGTAAAAGAGACCACATAAATTAAAAATTAAGCAATTTTATAGAAGATGAAATATAAATTCTTTCTATATATATTCTCACTAATTGTATTTGTGATATTTTGTAATAAGATTAAAAAACATGACAATCTCCATTTCTATTTTCCTAATAAAGCTTTATTGAATAATTTTATCTGTTTGCTTCCAAACTCACCCTCCATTTTAGATTTACAAATATTATTCCATTTGATCCAAGCAATCTTTCTTCCCTCGGTACCCTAATCCCACAAGACGTCACGTTGTAACTTTGTAATCATTTTGCAAATAGAGGATGAAGCTTTGAAAAAAGATAGGAAGTATAGAGGTATTGCATTCAAAACAAAATGAATCAAGCACACACAACCAATAAATGATAAATTTTTGTAGAGCATGTGAGCCTTGATGTTTCAAATCCATGATGAAGCTTGAAGCTGTGCTGCTTTTGGTTTGAGTTTAGATTAGAGTGTTTAGAATCTATGTAAAAAACAATTTTTGACCCTTGCACAAAGCTTGCCCAATCTGTTTTAAAAATAAAAGTGTTTTTTTAAGCAAAGAGAAAAATAACCGGTTGAAATATCGAAATAATCAGTTGTTTGTTACTTGGCTTGTTTAAAGGTTTTAAAACTGTTTTTGACTTGATTATGTAACTGCCTAACCAAATCAACCGGTTAAAATGACTTTTCAACCGGTTGATTTTAACATTTCCTAACAGCTTTTTGAAAACCTGTTAATCTGTTTTGGGTGTGATCAAAACTCCTTTGGCTCATAAATGCTGCCTAGAACGCTAGTTTAGTATGCTATAAATATAAAATTTCTTTCAAAACAAAATACACAAGTTTTTACACAATTTGAAATCAAACAACGTGAGATTGAGATTAGTTTTGAAAGAAGTTTTTCAAAATTTTGCAAGATTGTTGTTTAGCTTTGCAGTAGTACAAGATCTGATCATAGGAGTTTCCTGGTTTCTGTAATCTCAGGTGTTTTCTATTCCTTTCATGATTCTTGTAATTGTACTTTCATAAACTTGTAAGGTGTGAAATCCTGTAAAGTTAGAGGGTGCTCTAACTTGAGGTGTGTGGTTGCAAAGAGGGTGAGTGGGTCTTGTGGTTTTCAAGGTCACCTCTTTGTGGTTGTGTTGTTGTAATCTGTGAGTGATTACTAGTGGAACCCAGTGGTTGTTCTGGGAACTGGATGTAGCTCAAGGTTGAGTGAACCAGTATAAAATTGGATGTGTATATCTCTCTCTCTCTCACACACTCCTTATAAATGTTTGTTTTAATTCTGCTTTTGCTGCTGCTATAAACAACCGATTAAAACATATTTTCAACCGGTTAAAATTCTGTAAACAGTTTCTTAATCATTGTTTAATTGCTTTCCTTGATTATTTTATCTATGAATTTTGTTAATACTTCATTCCTAATCAATCTTTGCGAAAATATTTTATAAACAATTCACTCCCCTCTTGTTTAAGCCATCAATTCTTACAATTGGCATCAAAAGCTAGGTTCTTGAAAAATATTCAAGTTTTTGTTTTTTTTCTAAAAACTTTTTTTAATGGCTAGCAAGTGCCTCTTTAAACAAACCACCTCTGTTTTGTGGTGAAAATTATAAGCTTTGGTGTATAAGAATGAAATTCTTTGTTGATTCATTAGATAAAGAAATCTGGAATGTTATTTCAAACAATGCTTTCATACATATGCCTGAAAATAATTATACATCATCTAAAACTGAAAGAAATCACCTTGATTGTATAACTAAGAACATAATTGTCTCTGCCCTTGATTCTGATGAACTTCTCAAGGTTTCAGAGTGTATCTCAGCCAAAGAAATGTGGGATACTCTTGAAAAATGTCACAAGAACCCAAAGAGTGTCTGGTTGGACAAGGATGAGCCCTCTGCTAAATCATCTTCTTCAGAATTCAAGATGGAGGTGTGTCTTATGGGAAAAGAAGAATATGGGTCAAACCAAGTAAGTACATATTCTTCAAATAATTGTGAAAATTATTTTCAACTTTTCAAAAGACTCATGAAGAAGCCAAAAGATTAACCCTTTCAAATAATTGATTGAAAAGTGAAAACAACTGGTTGAAAGAGAAAATCAAAGTTCTGAAAAAAGATTTGAATAATTCAAATGTTGATTTTGAAAATCTTGAAATGACTTATCAAAACTCCTCTTGTAAGTGTGATTCTAGTATTTGCAAAAATTATTAATCTTTTTAAAAGAAAGTTTTGTATCTTGTGAAAATTGTTGACACAATTTCAAAAGGAAAAACAAATCTTGAGAATGTTTTAGCATCTTAGAAGTGTGTTTTTGGGAAATCTGGTTTGGGTTTTAACCCACAAAGCAAAAACAGTGGTTGTTCAAAACCTTTTTCAACCATCACAAAAAATCAATCGGTTAAAAGGTCGAAACAACCGGTTGTTTGTTGTTTCTATTGTATGAGAAAGGGCCACTCTGTTAGATTTTGTAAAATTAGAAAGTTTTTTGTTTCCAAAGGTATCCTAAAATGGGTTCCTAAGAATCCTAAGGTTCCTTGGAATAAAATTAACATTCATGGACCCAAATTTGTAAGGGGACTAGATCTTGCCACCTGATTTTGAATTTTGCAGGATTGCTTGGTGAGAAAACAACATTTGTGGTACCTAGACAGTGGCTGCTCCAAGCATATAACTGGAGATGCATCCAAATTCGTCAGCATCACTCTCAAACAGGAAGGGCATGTGACCTATGGAGACAACAACAAGAGAAAAATCCTTGGTAAAGGTACCATAGGCAATGAAAACAACTTTCTAATCCATGATGTGCTCTATGTAGAAGAACTTAAGCACAACCTGCTCAACATCAGTTAGCTCTGTGACAGAGGCTACCAAGTTACCTTCAGAACAAATGCTTGTGAGAAATGATGTGTGGTCCTTTGTTCCTAAAACAACTCAAATGAATGTTATAGGTACAAAATGGGTTTTCAGGAACAAGTTGGATGACTCAGGTGTTATCACAAGGAACAAGGCAAGGCTTGTTGCTAAGGGTTATAACCAAGAAGAAGGGATTGATTATGATGAGACCTTCGCACCGGTAGCAAGGTTAGAAGCTGTAAGACTTTTATTAGCTTTTGCTTGCATGAATGGGTTCAAATTATTTCAGATGAATATGAAGAGTGCTTTCCTAAATGCGATTGTGAATGAAGAGATCTTTGTATCACAACCACCTGGATTTGAAGATCACCAATATCCCCATCATGTATACAAGTTGAAGAAAGCCTTGTATGGCCTTAAGCAAGCACCAAGGCAATGGTATGAAATGTTAAGTTGTTTTCTTTTATCTCATTAATATGAAAGAGGGAAGATTGATAAAACTCTTTTCATTAAGAAATCTGATTCTGATGTAATCTTAGTTCAAATATATGTGGATGACATTATATTTGGATCTTCTAATGAGAAATTGTGTGAAGATTTTGTAAAAGCTATGCAGGGTGAATTTGAGATGTCTTTGATAGGGGAGCTTTCCTTCTTTCTTGGGCTGCAAATCAAGCAATCGAAAGAAGGCATCTTTGTGTGTCAATCCAAGTATTGCAATGACATACTCAAAAAGTTTGAAATGAAGAGTTGTAAAGTTGTAGCAACACCTATGTCAACAAATTGTTACTTAAGTGCTGATGAAGCTGGACCAGAAGTTGATCAAACTAAATACAGGGGGTTAATAGGTTCTTTACTATACCTTACTATGAGTAGACCTGATATTATGTTTGTTGTTTACCTCTGTGCAAGGTTCCAATCCAGTCCTAAGGAATCCCATCTTAAAACTGTCAAAAGGATCCTAAAGTATCTCAAAGGCACAACATCTGTTGGTTTATGGTATCATTCTCACTCTCCTATACATCTAGTAGGATACTCTGACTCTGATTTTACAGGATGTAAACTAGATAGGAAGAGCACAAGTGGAACATGCCACCTGCTTGGATCAAGCCTCATATCATGACACAACAAAAGGCAAGCGTGTGTAGCATTATCAATAGCTAAAGCTGAATATATAGCTGCAGGGAGCTGCTGTGCACAAATCTTGTGGATTAAACAACAACTTGAAGACTTTGGATTGAAGATAAGCAAGGTTCCTTTGTTGTGTGACAACACAAGTGCAATAAATCTCACAAAAAAATTAGGTTCAACATTCCAGGACCAAGCATATTGAGATTAGGCATCACTTCATTCGTGGTCATATCAGCAATGGCGATAGTGTGATTTACTTTGTTGCCACAGAAAGTCAGCTTGCAGACACTTTCACAAAATCCTTATCCAAGGACAAATTTTATTCTCTAAGGAATGAGTTGGGCATAATTGATATGCATGCTTTATCTTAAGTTTTTTATCCTTCCTTTTGTCTATTTGTGAAGACAAATAGGGGGAGAAGTGTGTTGGGATATGTAATGTTCTTATTATTTGCACTATTACTGCTTTTGAACATTGCTATAATTGGTTTAAGTTTGAAATTTTAAAACTGATAAAACTCTGATACAAAATTTCAACCGGTTATTCCTGCGAAATAACTTATTGTTTATCTGTGTTTGCACCTTTATATGTTGACTGGTTTCTCACATTAATTTGGTTGATGTTCCTCTCTGAAAATCACTTAGTGGGAACTGGTTTGTGGTGCTTGTTTGATTGGAATAGATTATCCTATATTTCTATGTTTGCTCATGAATGCAGGTTGTACAGATTCTAAACAAGAACATTCCAAAAAGCATCTCAAGGATTTGTCTCCATCAAATAGGGGGAGATTGTAGAGCATGAGAGCTTTGATGTTTCAAATCCATGATGAAGCTTGAAGTTGTGCTGCTTTTGGTTTAGGTTTAGATTAGAGTGTTTATAATCTATGTAAAGATCAATTATTGGCCCTTGCACAAAGCTTGCCCAATCTATTTTAAAAAGAAAAGTGTTTTTCTAAGCAAAGATAAAAACAACCGGTTGAAATATCGAAATAATCGATTGTTTGTCACTTGGCTTTTTTAAAGGTTTTAAAACTGTTTTTGACTTGGTTATGTAACTGCCTAACCAATTCAACCAATTAAAATGACTTTTCAACCGGTTGATTGTAACATTTCCTAACAGCTTTTTGAAAACCTGTTAATCTGTTTTGGGTGTGATCAAAACTGCTTTGGCTTATAAATGCTGCCTAGAACAACTAGTTTAGTATGCTATAAATATAACCATTCTTTCAAAACAAAATACACAATTTTTTACACAATTTCAAATCAAACATATTGAGATTGAGATTAGTTTTGAAAGAATTTTTTTAAAAGTTTGCAAGATTGATGTTTAGTTTTGCACTAATTCAAGATTTGATCATAGGAGTTTCCTGGTTTCTGTAATCTCAGGTGTTTTCTATTCCTTTCATGATTCTTGTAATTGTACTTTCATAAACTTGTAAGTGTGTGTGAAATCCTGTAAAGTCAGAGGGTATTCTGACTTGAGGTGTGTGGTTGCAAAGAGGGTGAGTGGGTCTTGTGGTTTTCAAGGTCACCTCTTTGTGGTTGTGTTATTGTAATCTGTGAGTGATTACTAGTGGAACCCAGTGGTTGTTCTGGGAACTGGATGTAGTTCAAGGTTGAGTGAACCAGTATAAAATTGGTTGTGTATCTCTCTCTCTCTCTCTCACTCCTTATAACTGTTTGTTTTAATTCTGCTTTTGTTGCTGCTATAAACAACCGGTTAAAACGTATTTTCAACCGGTTAAAATTCTGTAAACAGTTTATTAATCATTGTTTGATTGTTTTCCTTGATTGCTTTATCTGTGAATTGTGTTAAAGCTTCATTCCTAATCAATCTTTGCGAAAGTATTTTATAAACAATTCATCCCCCTCTCTTGTTTAAGCCATCAATTCTTACAATTTTTACCTTTCCACATTGATAATCTCTTCTTATCTTTGATAGCATCAGGTCCCAAAAAGTTGCCTTAGTCGAGTTACCCCCTATAGCCAAGTCAAGGTATATAAAAGGGATATTCATAATGGTACATTGTAGAACATCTAAAATGATTCTAGTGTAATCCTATCCTCACCTACAACACCAATTTTGCTCTTAAAAAAATTAACTCTAAGGCTATAGTAGATTCAAAACATTTAGACATAGCTTTAAAAGTACGAATATTTTGAATATTAGAATCGCATAAAAACAAGGTTTCGTTCACGAACTGAAGGAGCTTCACCTCCACATTGTTGGCACCAACTTTCAATCCAAATAAAACTTCCTTTCTAGTAGCTTGATTTACTAAACCTAATAAGCCTTGAGCCACGATTAAAAATAAGAGCGGTGAAATCGGATCCCCTAGTCTGAGGCCTCTAGATGGTTTGAATTCCTTAGTTGGGCTTTCGTTAACTAAGACAGATATAGATGATGACTCCAGGCATGCTTTGATCCATTGTGACAATTTTTCGCAAAAGCCCATCCTAGCCATCATATAGAATAAGAAATCCCAACTAATTCAGTCGTACGTTTTTTAAAAATCAATTTTTATTATCACCCCACTCTTCCTTTTCTTTTTTAGTTCATCCACAACCTCATTTGCTACTAAAACATTGTCTAATAGACCTCTTAGGGAGAGGAAGGCAGATTGTGAGGCGTCAATTACCTTCTCAAGGACTTTCTTGATTCTGATAGACAAAATTTTAGAGATAGCCTTATAGATGCAACCTACAAAAGATATGAGTTTGTACTCATCCAGAGATTGAGGGTTGGAGGACTTGGCAATCAAAGTGATGAAAGACGAATTATACCTTTTTAGTAGTCTTCCATAAGAGTGGAAATCCTACATTGCCTCAATAAAATCATTCTTTATGATATTGATGACTATTTTACGACAAATGTACCGTGTCAAAAGTAATAATTTGTCTCTAAGGACAAATATTGAACCCACAAGGAAAAGTTGAATTCTCAAGTATAAGATTCACTAAATAGAAAACAATAAGTAAGAGTTTGTTGGATGTTTGTTGTGTATGAGATTGCAAGCATGTAAATAAAGCAAATTAAAGAGTTGTTGATTCAATTGGGAAAATTGGTATTGGGGTTTATTCTTCTCACTCTTTTGTATTTTGAAAAACATGATAATATTTGATTGATATTAATGCCCATATAAAATTCATTTATATCAATTCCTCGCATATAAAATTATTAAGATAGTCTCCTAAATATCGATTCCTCGCATATTTATAAAAACTCCTAATCGTTATGAGCAGATGTTGATAACAATTAACATTTCAAATATATTCCTAGCATTCAAATATGCTAAGCATTATCATTTAGGTCAAACGCTTAGAAATATTTTTCAGTCAGATCTAACGATCAAAATCATGATAAATCAAGCGTTTAAGAATAAAATGACAATACCAGTCATCAATTAAAATCAAAATATTATATTTAAATATCAACTCAATACATAAGAGTTTGAACAAATTACTCTCAATCCCAAAGGATATAATTAGTCATTCCTGTTGGTTATTACAAGCATGGAAAGCAAGAAAAAAAGATCCAGGATGTTTCTCCTTGCCGATTACCTCCTTTAGGATTTTCTATCACTTTCTATTAGGGTTGTGCCTCACGCCTCAAATTTAACCTAGTTGGGCTTGGGTTAAGTGACTTCTCGCCTAGGCATGATTGGGCTCACTTGGGCAAGTTCCTTTGGAGTGATCTGGCTTAGGCGAGTTTTTGGGAGAGTTTTGAACATTCCAGCTTTTCCTTTTCATGTTGTCTATTCTCCTTTAGCCCTTTCGTCTCCATTTGCCTATAGAATCTTGAAATTAACACAAATTTGAGAATAAAAATCATTCTTATTCATATTAAATCACAAAACATGTAAAAAATGTTTAAGTTCATAAAATATAGGTTAAATTATAGTTATTTTATCAATAAATATCCATAAGTCTATGTCTTTTAATACAAAATATTACGGAAATATGACACTTATAAGATATGTCAGTGTTTCTTGATGAAGCTAGAGCTAACATCATCAGAATCGGGGATTTTACAGCTCCCATAGTCCCAAATTGCTTCCTTGACTTTTACTTCCTCAAAGGGGTAATTAACATGCTGTTCTCGGCATCATATATTTTCTGTAAAGGGATATTATCCAATCTGATCCTGAAATTATCCATCGTTGACATCCTGCTTGAGAAGAACTTTAAAACCTCATTCTTTACCATATTCGATTCTTTGATCCACTTATCATTGCAAAGCACCCTGTTAATTTCACTTTTTCTTCTTCTCTAACTAATCATGGCGTGGAAGAACTTAGAATTTGAATCCCTACCACTGTGACCTAGAATTTTGTTGGAGCAGAGACTTGTTTCTCATACTAGTGATATGTAACTAACACGGAATGTCCCTACGTTCATCGTTTGCAATGTCATCTAGGTTATTATTTTCATTCTTCTTATTTCCAACCTAAGATGTACTGCTTACTCCTTGACCAAAGTTGTAACCACTCATTTAAAACTATGATTTTATTACACTACAAGAAAAACGCGAATTACATACAGATCAAAATCCGTATGTAAATATTGGCACCATAAAATAAAATTAGAAGTGAATGTGAATAATATCAGCAACCAAAGAAAATTTAACCACTACACCAAGCAAATTCTTTAGTTTTATTATGATTTTTATTATACTTATTATTACTAACAATATTAATATTACTAACAATATTAATATTACTAACAATATTAATAATACTAACAATATTAATAATACTAACAATATTAATAATACTAACATATTAACAATATTAATAATACTAACATATTAACAATATTAATAATACTAACAATACTAACAATACTAACAATATTAATAATACTAACAATAATAATAATACTAACAATATTAACATATGAATCACATTTAATTTATCTATAATATACTTGAATCTAAACATGATTTATTATATTATCTATTAGTATGAATCACATTTAATATATGTCATACTCATAGTCATCATATTACCTATTACATTAAAATCAACTATCATACTAATTATTATTTTACGATCATATTGACTTAATTAAGTTCATTATAGGTAGTTGGTTTTACTTGTGTGTTATAGTAAAGAATATTGTCAACAAACAATATTATCTTTTAACTTAGAATGATGACTTTTACATTAACTATTAATTAAATCTCTAATACAGATTACTAGTTAGCTTATCATTATAGTTTAAACTATATTAATTATTCCATAAAGCTATGTAAAAAGATGTTACTAAATAACCTTTTCTACTAATATATAAATCATAATGACAAAGTGATTAAATAACTTATAATTTAAAATATTTTACAAATTATATATTATATCAATTTTAATCTATGTAAGTAAATATTTGAAAATAAGATTTTTTTTATCGACAAAGAATAAAAAAAATTAAAGGAAACATTTTAAGGATATTTCAATCCTTATACAAGAATCTCAAATCAGAACAGAAGTGTAAGATACAAGCACCTATATAGCCATCTAACAAAAACTTCACAACTAGCTATAATAACCTATATTTGAAAATAAGATATCAAATAATTTTATATTAATATATATATATATATAATATGAAAGTAAATTTAAATTTAACCATGAGTTTTAAAAAATTAATGATTAAATAAAAAAATATATTAATCAATATATGTATTTATAGTATTAAAGTTATATTAATATTATATAATTTCTTCCTTTTTCTCTCTATCTATCTATATCCGGATAAAAATAATATTACTCAAGTCAAATAAAACTACTATACACAATAAATATCTAAATGTATATTTATATCAAAGTTAATATTAATTATATGAATATAATATTGATAATATGAATATAATATTAATAATATGAATATTAATAAATATTAACAATATGAATAATATTAATAATATGAATATAATGTTAATAATAATATTAATTATAATATTAAAAATATGAATAATATTAATAAATATTAAAAATATAAATAATATAAATAATATTAATAAATATTAATAATATAAATATAATATTAATATAATTTATTTTATTACTATTATTAATAATATATGAATATAATTTATTTTATTATAAATTGTATTAACATGAATAAATTATATTAACATGTATAAATTATATTAATATGTATAAGTATAATAAAAATGACAATATAAACAAAGAACTTATCTAAATTCGAGGACTATTTGAGTCTTACATACGGATTTTAACATTATGTAATTCCAATTTTTCTTGTAGTAATCGTCCTCTTTATCATAAACTTCATCCCTTCTATGAACCTATTGAAATCAAATATCTTCCTGCTTTCATTTCTTCCAAAATTTACATCCTACGCTCCTCCTTATTCTTAATAGCATTAAAATAACCTACTAAACACCAAGTTTTACATGCCTTCTTATCCTTTAACTTAAAAAATCCTGCCATAAGATGATTTTGTCTTTGATGTTTCAAGGAGTACACATTTATAATAACAACACATATAATCTTATTTAAGAAATTTCCAATTAAAACCACGACATGCCTACTATGTATAAAATCAATATTATTGAACCCCACATATATGAGTTATGAGTTTGCTTATATTAGATAATTTAATTTCTCGGATGTATAACATTTTGATCCCTTCCGATACAATTAGCTCTTTTATCCACTTTACAAGTTGCCGACCATCTAATGCTTCTAATCTGACCAAGACATTTTTTTTACCCATTACATTCAAATCCAATTTTCATTTTTAACTGAAGCTAAAGAAAATAAAATAAACAATACATATTACAAAATAGAAAATATCTTGCGGCCAATCATTTATAAAAGAAAAACTAATAATTAAATAAAATATAATAAAATAATACACACAAAAATGAATAATGAAAAAGTCAACTAAATCCATCAAAATTAAGCAGAAGAACAAAAGCAGCCACACAAAAACTGACAAGTGCACGATGGCATCCACGGAATTCGGGTGTGCCGGACGGGATCACCTCCGGGTTTTTACCGCCGAGTCTGACGGGTTTTCTGTACACTTTCAACCCGGAATTGTTCATTTCCACATTTGCCCCTCCCCACAAACGATGCCGTTTCGTGTACCACCAAACAATCTTGTACTTCACCGCCGTAGTGAAGTCCACGCGGTACACCACCTTCTCGGCAACTGCCTCGGTGAGGTTAACGCCGCCGTTGAGGGAGCCAGGCTTAAAGGCTTTCTTGTCGTGGCCCTGGTAGAAGCGCTCCACGGTGGCGTTCCCGAGGGGGCGCGTGGTGTTGACGCTGACGAAGATCTTGAAAGCGAGGTGAACGTCGTCGTATTTGATTCCGGAGTCCTTGTTGCCGTTGACAAGCTTGAGGGTGAAGAGGATGGTGGTGTTTACAGGGGAGGAATTTAGGGTTTTGTTGAGGGCAGGAACGTAAATTTTGTCAAGGTAGAGGTGGGGTTCGTCCACACTCATACTCAGCCACAGAAACAGCGCCGTTAGACCTAATGTTATAAGGAAGGTGGTGCAGCGTATGCAGCAGCTCTCCTGCGCCGCCGCCATCTACGGTGGCCGGATTGTCGTTTAGGTGCTGTTTTCTGCTATAATGTGTTGGACGGAGTTAAGGTGTTGGTTTTATTTATAGTTTGCAAGCGCTGTTGGGAAGTTTCCAACGAGTCTTCTTAGATCCTTCTACCACCATTACATACGAAATTTTCATGAACTCGTTTCTCCTATGCTTTCTCACACACGAAGAAAAAGAAATGGAAAAAAAAAGAAAAATTGAACATGTTTAAGCACAAACTTTATATTTATCTCACTTAAAACTAAATAATTAGCAATATATCAACCTATATTAGTTTATTTTATTTGAATCTTAACCAGTGAGTTAAAGCTTGAAAAATAAATAGAAAAGAATCCTTTTAAGTGAGAGTATGATACAATAATAATAAAACAAAACAAGAAAAACATAAAGCAAGTTGTACGGAAGGACGCGTTCAAAGTTTTTATTTCTTACCTCTCTCTGTACCGATGATAAATGAACGAGTGTCCGTTTGTTTTTGAGCGGAGAAAGGCTACTGTTCACAGAGAAAATGCGAAAATCAAGTAATAAAATATATTAAAACACAAAAATGAAAAAGTTTTTACCCTCTACACTTTCTTTGCAAATTTGTGAAGAAAGTTCTATATATTTATATTTCTTTAATTAATTAATTGTAAATTACTTTTCTATCCTTTTTATTTTAAACTCAAGTTATTTTATTTTTATTTAAGTAGAATTATAATTTAAATATAAAAACATAATTAAAATTAAAAAATATTATTATAAAATAACATAATTAATTATATTATATATATAATAAATTATAAATATAAATAATAATAATAAATATATTTTTAAGAACAAAGAAATAAATTTATATAAAAATTATTAATTACAAAAAATAAAGATAAAAATAATTTTATTTAATATAAAAATGAGTTTTTATTAAATATTTATAATTATAAATATTTTAATTAAAATAAGTATAATTTATAAATAAATAAATTTTTTAACAATTTTTAAATAAAAGGACAAATATGTAAAGTTACATTTTTATTAATTAAAAAAAACACAATTTCAATCACACCCATTACATCATTCATAAACTTTCCTCACACTTTCCCCACTCTTTATCTTAATCCTAACATCCTAACTTTCTTTATACTTTCTCTTCAAATCATCTCAAATCCACTCCCTCATTTTCACTCTCTAATCCAAACAAAGCATTAAAGAAAAAGAACATTAAAAAATAACTATATTTTAATTATATTTATTTTATTTTTTAATTTAAAATTTAATATATTATTATATTATTAAAATTAGTTGTGAAATGGTGTATATTTTTAGGATTGTTAAAATATTCTAATTCTAATTGAATTCATCATATTCCAGATACACGTCTTCGATCTTATACATTTTAAATTACTAAAATATATTTACTTTATTAGATAATTTAAAACATTATATTGATTTCTTTTTAATTTTTAATTTTATAACTTATTTATAAATCATATTTTTATTATTTTTTAGTTGTTTGATATTTATTTAATTATTATCTGATATTTTCATGTTTATATAATTATAATCTTTTTCTTAATATTTAACATTCGAACAAAGAAAAGATTATCATTTTGATCTTAAATATTTGATGATACTAATTTTTTTATTGTAATTTTTATTTTTTATAAAACTATTTAATTAATTTCTGAAACATGAAAGGTGAATACAAATATTCATGTTCTCAGATAAAAATGGAAATAAAACAAAAAAATTCATATTTATTAAATATGTTCATACCGATTAGATATAAATATGAGAATAAAGATGAATTTTTAGTTAAGACATAGAAATAGAATAGTCAAACTCTTATCTATTGCCATTCCTGCTTCCATGATATAAAAAGGGAGCACATATACCCCTGATAAGTAGCTTTTCTTTAATCATTTAATCTAAAATTAGGTTATTGAAAATATAATTTTAAAATTTATAATTTAGAATATAATTATAACTTATTTAACTAATATTTTAGATGAAACAATTTATAATCAAATCTTAAACCCAACAATATAAAATATTTTAGATTACATAATTTTTTGAAAGCCTTTTACGAATTTAACAATTCATAACTATATTTTTTATTTTCTTCAATGAAATTCTATTTTGAATATCGTAATTTAGATTAGTCAATTTAATATTATATTTTAAATTATGTAATCTAAAATTATAGTTAAAATTATATTCTACTTTTATAATTTAAAAAAGTATATTCTCATGATATCAAATTATAATTTTATAATTTAAATTTATATTCTAAATTATATAATCTAAAACTATGTTTTAATTTTTTAATAGAAAAATATATTTTAGATTTCGTAATCTATATTTACATTCAAATTCTGTAACTTATAACTATATTTTAAATTGCATAATTTATAATTTAAAATATAGTTCTAAATTATATAATTAAATATATTATTGGTTAATTATATGTAATTTAGAATAATTTTTTAATCCATAATATAGTTTAAAAAAATCATTCTAGATGGAGAGCTCCAAAATTTATGAGAAACATTCAAATTTTTTTTATAAAAATTATGTTTAATACAATAAATATTACTATGTTTTGTTTTTAATATAATAAGAAAAAAATTATAAATTTAGTATAAAAACTATAATTCTGTTAATTTTGTTTGAATTCAGTTAATAGTTGAGAGAATTTTTGAACATCTGTTTAGTATTTAGTAATTGTAACATGTATTTATTAAGGGGATCACTGTTAATATAAAATTAACTTTAAAGGAGATCATTTATCCTTTACTTTTTGCTTTGTAAATTTAAAAGTCTTACAGTTCTTTCAAGATTCGTTGCATATTAACATTAATCTTTCATTTAATCTTTAATAAACACAAATACTAAAGATCAAATACGTGATAATTACAGTAGTTATTAACAGATTTTAAACAAAACTAACAAAATCAAAATTATTGTATTAAGATTGTAGATTTTTTATTATACTAAAAACAAAATATGTTAATAAATAACATATATTATTTTACTGAACCAGTTATTTACCAGTTTTTGTATGTTTTAAAAAATATATAATTATTACTAATAAGGATAGTTTTAAGATTATTGGCACCAATAAGTTATAACATAAATAATATTTACAATTAAATGGAATAATCAATTAAAATATTAATAAAATTTTATGACAGAAAGTTGATTTTTTTTTCATATATATACGATTGTAATACCCCAAATATTTATCAACTATTCTGTGAAACCAATGGTTTATACAAGTAAGTCAATATATATATATATAAATATAAATACAAGATCTTTACTAGATGAGAAGTCTAATAAAATATTTATGGTCTTTTAGATGTTGCAACATCAACATCTTATCCACTTGTTTACATAGTATAATCATTACAATTAAAAGAAAAAATAAAATATGTAAGAGTAAATATTTTATTAAACTTCTTTTCTGGTAAACATCTTGTATTTATCTAAATATTCATGTATTTATCTAAATATTATATAATATTTAGATAAATACAAGATGTTTACCAGAAGAGAAGTCTAATAAAGTATTTATGGTCTTCCAGATGTTCCAACTTATCTACTTGTTTAGATAGTACAATCATCGCAATTCACAAAAAAAAAACACAAAACATGCAAGAGTAAATTACAGTGATTCAATCTCCTTTAAATACCAATCATACAACATCAATATAGAAAATACACAGATCTATACCATCAAGGATATTTAACAACTGGAATATTGACTTATGTCTTCCAAAAGACTCGTATTAAGTTTGTCCTATCAGATACTAACATCTCATCCAATATCCAAAACTTATATTTACAAGTAAGAGAAAGAATCAAGGAAAGTTTATTATTGTTGAACAAGATGCTTTGATGTCTCTAAATCCATGAGGAAAACTTGAAGACCTTGTTGTTGGGTGTGTGTGTGGTGTCTTGTAGTTTTTAACTTGTTAATTCACTCCTTAAGATGATCTAAGTTCATTTTGAATCTTAATTCTTTTGAAAAGATAGATTTTCTAAAAGGGTGTGAAATTTCCACCTGTTGAAATGTCAAGTCAACCTGTTGTTCGACACTTCATGGTTTTTAAAATGGTTTGGAAAAACTTAGCTTTGTTTTGTCTTTGTTGTCAAACAAATTCAATTGGTTGTTTCGATAAATCATCTAGTTGTTTTTTTGTGAAAACCTTAACAAAATTGTGTAAGTGGTTTGAACTGTTTTAAATGATTCCAATTGCTTTTGGTTTTTGATTTATCTGCTTTGACCAATTAATTGAGGTTATATAAAGGTTGTTTAACGCTCCTTAGCATTAACTAAGAAAAAGATTTTATCAAAACAGTTTTCAAGATTTCAAAAGCTTTGGATCATCTCAATTGTATGGAATATGATTGAGTTTTGTACTTCTGAACCTTAAGTTTTGTAATACCCAGATGATCCGGTCGGTCATCGGTAGTCGATGACGTCAGCAGCAGATAACCACGTGGACCACTCGCGGGGTGACGCGTGGATCAGGTGGCAGAGAAATCAGGGAGGAGATCACCCTGCATGGTGATCGGTGGTCAGTGCCCGAGTGGCCACCGGCAGATCAGTTCCAAGATAAACACTCGGGGGAGAACGCGAGAAGCAATAGAGCACCGATCAGTCATCGGGTGCATGGTCATCGGGGTTTCGTGTTACACGCAGTTAAACTGGGACTGAGATTCCCAGCGAGAGCGTTACGCATGGACCTCGCGTGATCATACCTCAGAGAAAGAAGAGCTCCTCGCCGGTATAATTGTGCACGAGAGTGGCCTGAGGGAGTTAGTAGACCAGTCAGTGATTGGTGACTTCCTCAACCCATTACGTGAATGACGTCGTGGAGGGGAAATCGCGTATGCAGAGAGCAATGCTTGGTGAGTGTGCCTAGTCCAGCCACACCTGGCGTTCTCCTGGGAATGTGCGATTCACCCAGATGGAAGAAACGCGCTAAGTTACTCCGCAAGGGAATAACTTAGGCGCACAAAGAGATGCGCTAGAGCCCTTCAGGTGGTGGCACGTGTACGGTTAGATGTGAGTTGCATGCCTCCACGTGTCATTGTCTGAGAGGGGCGCGGCCCAGATAAAGGTGCACTCCGTGTCGGGAAAGGTACAGACAGAAACCCAGACACTCACGACCCTGACTGTGGTACGTTTTCGTACAAAAGCATAACAGAATTCTGACACACGCAGAGAACAGCGTAACAAAATTCTGTTAGGCACAGACACAGAGGGGAATAAAAAGAGAATCAGAGAGTAATACAGAGAGATTATTTTTGTTAGTGATTCTGCGATCTAACTTGAGCGTTGGAGTGCAAACGGCCGCTAGAGGCGCCGTCTGTGTGTTTTGCAGGTTGCATTTGAAGTTCCCAGAGAAGGTTCCAAGAGCACTCTTGCAGATAGCACAGTTGCCAAAGGCGGGGTAAGGAAGCGACAAGGCAATTCCTCCACGCTTGAGTTATCGGCAGGATCAAGTATTAAATTTTAATAATCTTAATTATATAATTAAAATAATATTAACTAAAATAATATTAACTAAAATAATATTCATTATAAATCCTAAAATTACTTATTAAATTGTTTCACTCTAACAATATATAAATCATCCACTACAAGAAAAATGATTTTAACGGGGTTATATTTAGTATTTTCGACGGTTTTAACCCCCCCTCCCCCCACTAAGTGTGTTACCCGTGATTTGTTTTTCCCCTGGAAGATTTAGCGTCGCTAATGGATTACCGGCGATTTTACTAACCCATGGAATAATAATTAATTTTTGGTGATTTTTTAAACCCCCATTACTTTCAGCAACTTTAAACCCCCATTACTTCCGGCGATTTTGAAACCTCCGTTATTTCAAGCGGTTTTGAACCCCCGTTACTTCTGACAGTTTTCAAACACTCATTACTTCCAATAGTTTCCCAATACTTTAAGCCAGACGCATGGTGCGAGTTCCACAAGAGTTTTCGCCACTCTATCAATTCGTGTTTGGCTCTGGGGCACCAGCTCGCCGAGCTGGTCAAATGTGGTTTTCTGAAGGATTACTTGCTAGAGAAGCAAGCGGACCAAGCATCAGGGTCTCAACCAGCAAGCAGCGGGGGGCAACAGCACGAGGTGCCTATCCACGGCGAGATCCACACCATAGCTGGTGGATTCTCCGGCGGGGGGTGCACAGCGTCGCAACGAAAGAGGTATGCGAGGTCGATAATGTCAGTAGAAGTCTTTGAATATCACTCGCCCGACGTGGACATCACGTTCACCAAGGAGGATCGCAGGGACGTGGTGCCTCACGACAACGACCCTATTGTGATCTCGCTTGTCACGGCGGGAAGGACCGTCCACCGGGTGCTGGTCGACCAAGGAAGCTCAGCAGACGTGATGTTTTGGCCAACCTTTGAGAAGTTGCAGCTGTCCCCTGATCAGCTAAGACCATATGGGGGCTGCTTGTACGGTTTCGCCGGCGACCAAGTGGAAGTGAGGGGGTATATCGAGCTGAGGACAACCTTCACTGACGGTTTGGCCTCACGAACGGAGAAGGTCAGGTACCTTGTCGTGAACGCCCCATCAGCATACAACATACTGCTGGGGAGGCCAACGCTCAACAGGACAGGAGCTGTGCCTTCGACAAGGCACATGAAGGTCAAGCTGCCGTCTATGGAGGGTATGATCATCACTATTTGCTTCGACCAGAAGGAGGCAAAGAAGTGTTATGAAAATAGCCTTAAGAACAAGAGGTCCGTGTGCCACGTAACCACAACGCCTCCCCCTGGCGTGGAGCCGGAGCGCGAACACCGACGAGCTCCGGATGCGGCGTTAGAGGTGGTCACCGAGGACGATGTGCCGATGGGGAATGTAGAGGCGAGATCGGAGAGAAACTGCTCAGAGACCGCCAGAGAAACCGGTATCGCGAGGGCGCTGATCGCCAGCGAGAGGAAACCTCAGCCGGTAGAGAAATGGCTCGAGAAGGAGATCAGTGGTAAGGTGTTTAAGTTGGGAAGAACCCTGGATAGCAAGATGCGAGACCAGATCGCCGAAGTAATTAGTAGGCACTTGGATGCGTTTGCGTGGGCTGCTTCAGATATGCCGGGAATCGATCCCGATTTCTTGTGCCATCGTTTGGCAATGGACCCCCAAGTCAGGCCCATCCGCCAAAGAAGAAGAAAATTCAATGAGGAGAAGAGACAGGCGATCAAGGAAGAGACACGGAAACTACTTGCGGCGGGCCACATCAGGGAAATCCAATATCCAGAATGGCTCGCTAACGTCGTCCTAGTCAAGAAGAGCAGCGGGAAATGGTGGATGTGCGTTGACTTTACAGACTTGAACAAGGCCTGCCCGAAGGACTCTTACCCCTTGCCAAGCATTGACGCCCTAGTAGACAGTGCATCAGGGTGTAAGCTGCTCAGTTTCCTGGATGCCTTCTCGGGATACAACCAAATCAAAATGCACCCCATGGACGAAGAGAAGACCGCCTTCATGACGGAGAGGTCATGTTATTGCTACAGGGTGATGCCCTTCGGGTTGAAGAATGCAGGGGCCACGTACCAAAGGCTGATGGACAAGGTGCTCGCGCCCATGCTCGGAAGGAATGTGCAGGCATACGTCGACAACATGGTCGTGACGTCCCTGGAGAAAGACAAGCACGTCGCAGACTTGGAAGAGTTGTTCACCACAATAGCCAGGTACAAGCTAAAACTGAATCCTGAAAAATGCGTTTTTGGTGTAGAAGCAGGGAAATTTCTGGGGTTTCTTCTGTCAGAGAGGGGAATTGAGGCTAACCCCGAGAAGTGCGCCGCCATTTTGGCAATGAGGAGCCCCGCCAATGTGAAGGAGGTGCAGCAACTCACGAGGCGGATGGCCGCCCTGTCCCGATTCGTATCGGCGAGCGGAGAGAAGGGCCACCCATACTTCTAATGTTTGAAGAGAAACAACAGGTTTGTTTGGACAAAGGAGTGTGAGGAGGCCTTCGTAAAGCTCAAGGAATATTTGGCGAGCCCTCCAGTTCTGTGCAAGCTCCAAGACATAACACCCCTCAGGCTGTACTTTGCCATAACTGTGAGGGTGATCAGCGCAGTGCTAGTGCAGGATCAGGACCAGACCCAGAGGCCTATATATTTCGTTAGCAAGGTGCTGCAAGGCCCGGAGGTAAGGTACCAGGCCCTAGAAAAGGCAGCATTAGCGGTTGTATTCTCAGCGAGGAGATTGCGCCACTACTTCCAGAGCTTCACGGTACTGGTGATGACTGATCTGCCGATCCAGAAGGTTTTGAAGAAGCCCGATGTTGCTAGAAGGATGGTGAAGTGGGCGGTCGAGCTTTCGGAGTTCAACATCAAGTATGAACTCCGGGGATCGATCAAAGGGCAAGTCTTCGCCGATTTCGTGGTCGAGTTGTCCTCCGAGGTAGCACAAAGCGCCGAGGGTGACTTTCGCTGGGTACTCTTTGTTGATGGGTCGTCCAACCAGCTGGGCAGCGGGGCTGGGGTCATCTTGGAAGGGCCCAACGGAGTGTTGATAGAGCAGTCATTGAGGTTCGCTTTCAAAGCAAGCAACAACCAAGCAGAATATGAGGCCTTGATCGCTGGAGTCTTGCTGGCTAAGGAAATAGGGGCGAGAGTGCTGATGGCCAAGAGCGACTCGCTATTGGTCACGGGACAAGTAACTGGCGAGTTCCAAGCCAAGGACCCGTAGATGGCAGCCTACTTGGAGTACGTGCAGGAGCTAAGAAGATCTTTCGCTTCGTTAGAAGTGGTGCACGTGCCAAGAGAACAGAATGCCCGAGCTGACTTGCTAGCCAAGCTCGCCAGTTCGGGCAAGGGGGGTAGGCAGAGGACTGTCATCCAAGAAACTTTGAAAGCGCCTCGAGCATTCGTGGCAGACCACCAAGTTCTCCATGTTTGTAGATCAATGGGAAGACCGGCGAGGAGTCATAGGTCCCTAATGCAGGAAACTCTGAGGGCGCCGAGGGTCAGAGCGCGCCCAGCAGAAGAAGGGGCAAGATCGATGCAGATTTGCGTTGTCCACGAGCCAGACACGTGGATAACGCCTTACCAACGTTATTTAGTGGATGGTGTGCTTCCAGTGGACCCAGCTGAGGCCAGAAAAATAAAGAAGAGCTCCAGCAAGTTTATCCTTATTGACGGCGAGCTGTACAGGTTTGGATTCACGCACCCCCTTCTTGTATGCATACACGGAGAAAAGTGCACGAGGATTATGGCTGAGCTCCATGAGGGAATTTGCGGGAGCCACATTGGAGGTCGATCGCTGGCGACAAGGACTATCCGTGCAGGCTATTACTGGCCCACGATGAGAGAAGATTGCAAAAGATATGCCCAGCGTTGCAAGCAATGCCAGCAGCACGCCGATTGGCACAAGGCACCCCCAGAAGAGCTGAAGTCGATTTACAACCCCTGGCCGTTCCATACTTGGGGAATTGACATTCTGGGACCCTTCCCATTGGCGATCAGGCAGATGAAGTACTTGGTGGTGGCGATTGAATACTTCACCAAGTGGATCGAAGCGGAGCCAGTGGCCCAGATCACCGCACACAAGATTGAGAGCTTTGTATGGAGGAACATAGTGTGCCGGTTTGGTGTGCCTAAACGCCTGGTGTCAGACAATGGGACTCAATTTGCAAGTCACCTCTTGAAAAAGCTGTGTGAAAAGGTGGGGATACAACAGGTGTTTGCATCTGTCGAGCACCCACAAACGAATGGCCAAGTGGAGTCTGCCAATCAAGTGTTGCTGAGAGGTTTAAAGAGAAGATTAGAGAAAGCTAAAGGATCGTGGGCTGAAGAGGTACCCCGCATAGTTTGGGCATACCATACCACAGAGCAGTCAGGAACCCACGAGACCCCCTTTAGTTTGGTTTATGGATGTGATGCGATGATTCCAGTCGAAATCCAGGAAAGCTCGCCGAGATTCCAGAACTTCGTGGCGGAAAACTCGAACGAAGAAAGAAGAATGAACCTGGATTTGCTGGATGAGGTCAGGGAGGAGGCGAGAGTGAAAGCCGAAGCGGTAAAGAGAAGAGTTGAGCGAAGGTACAACTCTAAGGTAACGTCAAGGCAGTTTAGAAGCGGCGATCTGGTGATGAGGAAGGCCCATCAGTATGAGATGCAGAACAAGTTGTCGCCCAAATGGACGGGACCATTCAGAATAACCGAGGCGCTCGGGAATGGCGCCTACCGTTTGGAGACGTTAGAAGGAGGGGTGATTCCTTGCACTTGGAACGCAACACATCTCAAGTCGTATTACAGTTAAAGCCTTGTAAGTAAAGACGAATATGAAGAGATTCGAATAGTTTCTGTTAAAACAATTTCAAGGGGGCACTCTTTTTTCCCTAAGGAGGGTTTTTAATGAGGCCACCCAATAAAGAAGAGTTTTTCAAAGTTTAAAGCTTCTATGTTTGCATGCTTATGGTTTCGAGAGTTTTAGGAAAAAGGCCTTATTACTCATATGTGATCTAGGGCAACAGTAAAATCGTATTGCATGCTCTCAGTTAAAAGTTTTAAAGTCCCCATCGCTTTTCGGCGATCGGCGGCACAGTTAAAGTTTTAAAGTCCCCATCGCTTTTCGACGATCGGCGGCACAGTTAAAGTTTTAAAGTCCTCATCGTCTTTCGGCGATCGGAGGCACCAGCAACGATTAAAGACCTCAACGCCCTCGCGCGTCTTGAGGCGAGAGAGAGATAAAAGTCCTCCTCGACTTTGTGCGAGTGCAGGCGAGAACAGATTAAAAAGTCCCCAGTGCGTCCGGGGAAGAGGAGATTTAACCCCTAGGCAAAGTGGAGGCACCAGATAAAGTCCTCCTCGACTTTGTGCGAGTGCAGGCAAGAACAGATTAAAGGACCTCTCTACACCAGCAGATAGAGGCAAGATTAAAAGTCCTCAGTGCATCCAGGGGGGTGGAGATGTACACCCTGGGCAAGTTGAGGCACCATAGAAAGTCCTTCTCGCCTTAAAGTGAGTTCAGGCAAGAAAAAGTCCTTCTCACTTTAGAGTGAGTTCAGGCAAGATGAGCTGAAAGGTCAGGGGTGTTTGTGACCTCAAGTGGTGGGAAGGGAAAGAAAATGCTTTTCCCTATTGAGTGAAACGTCAATACTGACCCAGTAAGACCAGATTATTGGTCCGAAACTCAGGGAGGTAGAGGAGGATCCGGAAGGCGCCTCTACCCCCAGATGAGGGAACAATGATCAGGTCATGAAAAGAAGAAAGGCAACATCGCCAGAACCCTATGACGTGAAAGTTGAGACAGTGAAGGGGTTGTGCGGCGAGTACCAGATCCGAAGAGTTCCAGGCAATGGCAGAAGTAGGAGGGATTTCACTTGGTAGATCAGGTAAACTGTATTTTAATACTAGTTTGAGTCAGAACCTGCTGCCTAGTAAGTGATTTCCTGTTAAGATTTGGTTCCTTAAGTTCACAAGTTTATTGTACGTCATCGCCGAAGAGTTGATAGTTGCTCAAGTTTACTTTGAGTTAACAGTTTGCCAAGTTTGTTATAAGGTTAAACAATTTGCTCGAGTTAAAAGCGGTACATGGAGGGTCAAGTTCCAGTATTGCTGAGTTCACGCAGTTGAGCAAATTTCGTCAAACAAGGTATCACCTCTGACGATCGATGTCCTCTATGCACTTGGCGCTAGAGCGACAAAGAAGCAAGGTGAAGTATGAAGAACGATGACTGATGAGTTGTCAGTGGGTACGCTGCCCGAAGAATGATGACTGATGAGTTGTTGGTGGGTACGCTGCCTGAAGAACGATGACTGATCAGTCTTGCCTTGTCGGAGGAAACTTTTCCAAACAAATTCTTACACAACGAGCTGAGGCAGACAGATTACGCTTAGTCAGTCGTCCAGTACAAAGCTATGCACAAGAACTGTTAAATACAAAGCTAAGGGAGTAGCTAGTCGCGATCAAGTAGAGGCCAAGATCAAAGAGTGCAAGATCGCGCTAAACCTAAGTTAGTTAACAGTTAGTCGTACGCGAAGAGAAGGGTATGCGGCTGAAACTAATATATATTACGCAACAAAGTTTATACAAGTTCCAAGTGCAATAAATGGTGCAAAGGTGTAAAATTACAAAAAGAGGAAGAGCTCAAGGAGGAGGGATGAGTTTTCCATCTACCACTTCGTGATAGATGCTGAACTGGGAGAGGTCCAGATCCGGAAGAACGCATTTGATCTGCTCGAGGGCCAGCTCGAACCCATCGGCCAGGGCTTCAGCGCCCACGCCCATAAGGTCAGCTTTCTCCACTTCGAGCTTTTTTGCTTGGAGGCCTCTGCAGCATTCTTCTCGGCGGTAAGGGAAGCAATGGAAGAAGCAGCTTCTTCCAATTGGCCCTTTGCCTCAGACAGCTTGCTCACCATCTCCTCAAGCTTCTTCTCCCCAGTAGTGGCCGTTTCCCTGGCAGACTCGAGATCCCCCGCCAGTTGTGAGTTCAGTTTGCGTAAGGAGGAAGTCTCGGCCTCCAGGTGGGTCACCTTGCCCCGCAGCTCGCAGTCCAAGGCATTGATGGCTTGCCCCATCAAGATCTCAGTCTTGATGGTCTCTTGGACCTGCGCTAGGTACTCTTCCCTGGCTTTCTCCACCATACCCCTCATCAGCTCTACGGATCCTTTGGCAGCCTCAAAGTCACTTTGCAGTGACTCCTTGTCATGCTCAAGCTCCTTGATCCTTTTCTCCATGATTAGCTGTTTGCGGTGCTGGGTGGAGAACTCCAGGGAGAGCACTATCTGCTTCGCCAGGTGCATGTCCACCTCCTCCCCGTTCCACTCGATGAGCTCCCGGCTGCGAATGAGCTATCGAACCAGAGCGATGACTCGGCTGAAGTTCTCATTGGTTGCTCCAGAGCCGCTTGGTCGAGAGCTGGCCCCCCCACCTTCAGCGGTGGCGGCGGAGGTTGGCAGTGGTGGTGGCGACACGAAAGGTCCCGGGAGATCCCCCGAGCGAGCAGAATCGCCCCCAGCAGGTGGAGTGGATTGACCAAGTGGTTGGCATACTGGGGAAGGAGAAGGCGATCGGGGAGTTGGGGATGGCAGTTGTTGGGGAGAGGGAAAGCACGTAGGCACTGGGGCAGGTTGAATAGAGGGGGGCGAGGGTGAACCTTCCTCTACCTCCACTACCTCAATCTCCCCAGGCTGAAGAGATGAGGCCCCCCCAACAGCTGGAAGCTTCCTCTTGCGGTGAACGAGAGGAGAGCCAGAGCTCTCCTCTTCAGTTGAAGGGGCAAGAGCAGCAGCAGCAGATGAAGGAAAGGCCTTCACCAGCTTCCTTCTTTTCCTTCCTGGCTCGGGGCCTTCAGCTGGCGCGACCGAGAGAGGAGGGGCTGCGATAGGCTCGGTGGTGGAAGAAGAGGAGCCAGTCCCTTTGGCCCCCTGGAGTCTGGCAAGCTCCAGCAAAGCTTTCCTCCTGTCCTTCCCTGACATCGTATCTACATCGAAGGGAAAAAGAAGAGTTAGATGGCATAGTTATGCAAGTGAGTCAAAATGTGTGCAAGCATGCATGAGAATGTGCAAGTATCCTAAGAGGTGAAAGAAGAAGAGCCTACCTATGTATTTTTTCAAGGCCAACACATCAAACTCATGTTTGATGAGAAGCGCAGAGTTGTACTTGGCCCCCAGGAACAGCCCACATAGCTCGCGCTCATGGGGGGCCATGGCTTCGAGATCCCGGGGTTTCTTGAACTCGACCCTAGGAACCCAGTAGAGGGGGTACCCCTCGAGCAATGTTGGACTTTGTGGGGTGGCAGATATCATGTAGAACCTGCCTTTCCAATCTTTGAAGGATTGCTGATACAGGCCCAAGAGCACCCGTCCAGCAACCCCATTCAGACTAACCCAGGACCTGTCCCCAGGGTTCTTCGCTTCGAAGAAATAGAGAAACACGTCCACGGAGGCGTTAAGCCCGAAGTAATTGCAGAGAATCTCAAATGCCCGGATGAAAGCCCAGGCATTTGGATGGAGTTGGCAGGGTGCGACGTTCAGCTCCATCATCAGCTCCTTCTCGAAAAAGGTGAAGGGCAGGCGCAACTTCAACCTCTTGAAGATGGCGGAGTAGATGAAGGTGAAGGGCACCCCATTGGTGGCCCTATCGTCCGCGCAGATGGGCATCCCCCGAGGAGGAATGCAGACGCGGATGTTGAAGTCATTTTCCCGATCGATGGCGCAAGAGGGCTCATCCGGGTCGCTGCTCAGGAGGGATTTTAGGTGCCCCTGCGGCAATAAGGTAGAGGTTTCGGCGAGCAACGCCAGGGGAGCCCAGTCATAGACCCTGGCGTTGTCGTGGTAGGAGGTTGCAACAGGTGGTGGTGGAGCTGGAGCACTTGCGGAAGGCTGTGCACCAGAAGACGAGGCGATGATTCGAGCGGTTTGTTTCAAGCGAGCCATTGATAGATAGTTGCAGTGGAGGAAAAGTGAAAAGTCAGAATGAATGGAAGGTGAGGGAATGATGAATAGTTCAGTGAAAAACAGAGGAGGGGAAGAAGAAAGAAAGGTCCAGGTGGGAAGAGGAAGAGGGAGAAGCAGAGAGCGGAGTGAAGAATGCGAAACCCCTAGCGTGGGTCGAGAAGAGGGAAAACGGAGAAGATGGATGCATGATGATGAAAGGGACAAATGCAATCGATGAAAAGAACCTGAATGGACCAAGAAAGAAGAAAAATCATACCTTTGAATGATCGCAAAAGTTCCGAAGGTAGAAAGCTGGAAGAAAGGTGGAAGCGCAGAGAGGGGATTCGCAGAGAGTCTGGGAGTTGATTGAAGAGGATGAAGAAACAGTAAAGGCGCGCGCCTATTTGAAAAGAGGGGAAGTGCTAGCGACACTCCACGCTGACCGTTGATGCGCCCACGTGTCGCGAGATTAAGGGAGGTAGTCGTAACGTTAAAGGGCAGCACGTGAGGTGGCACGTGATGTGGCCCCACTTGCCACGTGGACCGAGGGCGCGATCACTTAGTCTCTTCGCTGAGAACGAGTTCACAGCTCGAGACTGAGGGGCTTGTGATCCGGTCGGTCATCGGTAGTTGAAGACGTCAGCAGAAGATGATCACGTGGGCCACTCGTGGGGTGACACGTGGACCGGGTGACAGAGAGATCAGGGAGCAGATCACCTAGAACGGTGATCGGTGGTCAGTCGGCAGAGAAGTCAGGGGACAGATCACCCAGAACGGTGATCGGTGGTCAGTAACCAAGCGGTCACCGACAGATCAGTTCCCAGGTGAACACCTGGGGGAGAACGCGAGAAGCAATAGGGCACCGATCAGTCATCGAGTGCATGGTCATCAGGGTTTCATGTTACACGCAGTTAAGCTGGGACTGAGGTTCCCAGCGAGAGCGTTACGCATGGACCTCGCATGAACATATCTCAGAGAATCGTGCATGAAAGTGGCCTGAGGGAGCTAGCAAACCGGTCAGTGATTGGTTACTCCCTCTACCCATTACGTGCATGACATCGTGAAGGGGAAATCGTCAACGCCAGAGAGCAATGCTTGGTGAGTGAGCCTAGACCAGCCACACCTGGCGTTCTCCTGAGAGTATGCGATTTACCCAGATAAAAGGAATGCGCTAAGTTACTCCGCAAGGGAATAACTTAGGCACACAGAGAGAAGCGCTAGAGCCCCTCACGTAGAGGCACGTGTGTGGTTAGCTGCATGCCTCCACGTGTCATCATCTGAGAGGGGCGCGGTCCAGACAAAGGTGCACTCCGTACCGTTAAAGGTACAGACAAGCGCAAACACGCGCAGACACTCACGTTTTACTGATTCTGGAGGTACGTTGCCACAGAAAAGCGCAACAGGATCCTGACACATGCCAGAGAGGCATAACAGAATTCTGTTAGGCGCAGATACAGGAGGAGGGATAAAAGGAGAATCAGAGAGAAATACACACACACACAGTTTTTTACACACATTACTACACAGTTTTGATTATTGGTGGTTCTGTGACCTAACTTGATCGTCGGAGTGCAAACGGCCGCTAGAGGCGCCGTCTGTGTGTTTTGCAGGTCGCGTTTGGAGATCCTAGAGAAGGTTCTGAGGGTGATATTGCAGATAACACAGTCGCGTAAGCGATTCCTCCACGCTCGAGTTGTCGGCAGGATCAATACATATGGATTAAGATTGAATTAATTTATACCACATAAGTGATGAGTACGAAAGAGGAGTAAAGAATTTATAATATTTGCGTAACGTAATGCCAAAAGTAGTGGTGATGGAGTAAGGTTTCAATGTCATTTAATTGTTTGAACATGTGGAGATTGAATGTTAACAAAATTAGGGAGCACCTTCTATGTGACGAGTTTCAACAATGCTTTATAACTTGGACATGACATGGTGAATTATTACATTTACCAAGTGTGTTCGTATTCCAATAATATGTTCAGTCCACCATAGATGATGCAATATATGATGATCGATTGAAGGACATGATTTGTGATGTTGGAGTTGAGTCTTTTGCAGAAGCGCATGGATACAAAAGTATGTCATACAATGCGAAGACTCCATTGTATCATGGATCAACTAACTTCACACGGTTATCGACGATGTTAAGACTGATGAATTTGAAGACAATAAATGGATAAATTGATAAAAGCTTCACGAAATTGGTTCAGTTGTTGAAAGAAATTCTTTCAGAGGGAAATACTCTACCTAATCGTAATTATGAGGCCAAACAAATTCTTTGCTTGATGGGTATGGAGTATAAAAAGATACACGCATGTCCTAATAATTGTATATTATATAGGAAAAATTTGAATTCTTGAAAAACGGTCTGATGTGTGGGTTATCATGTTACAAATTGAAACAAAAAGACGATAATAATATTGAAGATATGGAAAAGTACAAATCCCCATTGAAGGTTAGGTGATATCTTTCGATCATTCCAAGGATGAAGCCTTTTTTTTTTGCAAATCCAAATGATGCTAAAAATATCAAATGACATGCAAATGAGAGGAAATGTGATGGTATGTACCATCATCTAACTGATAATATTCAATGGAAAAAAAAATTGATGACGAGTTTCTCGAGTTTCGTAAAGAGTCAAGAAATATCCAACTTGGTTTTGCCACAAATGGAATGAATCCGTTTGGTAATTGAGTACGAATCATAGTTCATGGTCTATTTTACTAGTTATTTACAACTTACCTCTTGGATTGAGCATGAAGCGAAAATACATGATGTTGTCTATGATGATATTCGGTCCAAGACAACTAGGAAATGACATAGATGTTTATCTAACTCCTCTAATTGAAGATTTAAAGTTGTTTTGGGATGAAGGTGTTGAAGTCTTTGACGAGTTTGCTGGTGAAACTTTCAAGATGCATGCCATGTTATTTTACATCATCAATGACTTTTTGAAAAATGAGTACTTATCAGGGTATATTGTCAAGGGTCATAAAGTATGTCCAATATACAAAGAAGACACTGTTTCTCAACAATTAAAACATGGAAGGAAGGGAGTATATCTTCGATATCAAAGATTTCTTAGAAGTCATCTCATCTTTATTGAAGATTGAAAAAAGCCTTTAATGGACATCAAGAGACTGACAATGCACCAACTTCATTGACTGGTGTTAAGATTTATGAAAAGATAAATAACATATACCACACTTTCCAAAAGTTGAAAAAGAAATCATATGTGACAAACAAGTTGATATATGATAACTTTAAAACCAACAATCAAATTTGACTAGAATTAGTGGATAATTGTCCATTAATAAAACAAATAACCTAATTTTTAATATATAAATAATATAATCAAAATTAGGTTTTGGAATTATAGAGTACTACGTATAATAGTAATTAATAAATTCACAACTTCCTTAATTTGTTAGAAAAAAAAGTAATATAGAATGAATTCCCCCCGTACCCCTTTAAGTTGATTTCCATATTTTGTCTAAATGAAAATAACTACGATAAACTAAGATTAAATTGTTGGGTCTATTAGTGTCTAAGTTCAAGAGGGGAGGGGTGAATTGAGCTTATAAAATTTTCGCAAGAACACACAATTTTTCAGTATTCCAGAGGCAAAAAGAACAGATTGTTTTTACATGAAACAGATTGATTTTTCAGAGCAGTATTGGCACAATCTGAATTTTGTTCACTGTAAAATTGTGATCAACAGAGAATCAGAACAGAACCAGATCAGCTTATTATTGTGAGGATAAAGGATATAGCTATGCTTAGAGATCAACCAAAATTACACAACACAAGATCTCAAGAAAAATGTTCCTTTCACAGGTTTTAATGAATGGTCAGTTTGTTCACAATTCACTTAAGCCATTATATGCAGCAACCTTGTTTATGATCAGAAACCTTTAACAAGACAGGAAGAACAATTTTCACTTAACCCAAAATTAACAGATTCAATTTAAAAAGAACAGATTTAGTTCTTGACAGGATTAAGCAAAGACAGAAAAGAGTGCAGGGATGAGAATGCAAGATACACACGTTTTTATACTGGTTCACTCATACAGAGCTACATCCAGTCTCACCTTACCCCAAGGTGGAATTCACTAAAAAACAGTGCCAATTACTTACAAAACCAGCAGTTCTTGAACCCTACAAGAACACCACATACAATGCTGAAAAACCCTATTTCAGCACACCTTGCACTCCAAGAAACCCTATCAAGGAGTGACTAACACTTACACCTTTACAAAACAGAATAAAGGAAAGATTACACCTGAAAAGAAGATGCAAGAACTCAAAACCAGTAGTTCAATTTGCTGCAGAAACTGCACCAGCACCTTCACCAAGATTCAAGGTTTCCTAGAACAAGCACACTTGAAAATCTCTTTGGAAAACCTTTCAAAAACTCTTTCAATCCTTCTTCTCACATGGAAATTGTTTGATCTCTGTCAAAAGCGTAATTCCTCAGCACCTATTCATGTGAGAGAGACTTTTCTTTATATAGAAAACAGTTTCTAACTTCTTTTCAAAAAACAGTTGAAAAGCAGTTAAGAAAATAACAGATTCAGTTTTGAACCTAACAGATTTATTTTGTGAAAACTGCCAACTCAGCTTAACAGAAATAACTGTCTGAGTGGTACCTTTGGAGCCCTAACTAACTTGTGAAAAACCTTTCAACTCACCAAGGAATAAACCTGTTCTTTCACAGTAAAACAGATTGAAGTATCACACACAAGCCAGCTCATCTTAACTGAAATAACGAACTGAGCTTTCCCTTGGTGCCTTAACAGAAATTTAGAAAAGCCTTTTAACAGAGAAGAAATAAACAGATTCTTTCTCCATAAAACAGATTTATTTGTGTACTGTTTTAAAACTGTTAAAACCATTTTAAAAAGCTTTTCAAAAACCATTAAACGAAAGCCTTTTTAACAGAGAAGAAATAAATAGATTCTTTCTCCATAAAACAGATTTATTTGTGTACTGTTTTAAAACTGTTAAAAACATTTCAAAAGACTTTTCAAAAACCATTTAACCACACCATGTGCTTGATCTAGACTTGGTTAGGCATCTAGGATAGGTTACACAGCAAAAGGCAATCATACACACTGACAAGCCTAATTACATATGAATCTAAAAACCTATTACAATCTTCAAAGCACCCAAGCCATTTTCTTCATCAAACACACATCAAGCCTTGGTAGGGAAGAAGCTTCCTCCAGCTTCAACAATCTCCCCCTGTTTGATGGAGACAAATTCCCTTTGCTTTGCACAGCTTTGAAGAAGGATCATGACCAAATCTGTACAGAACCATATACACAGAAAACAGGTGTTAAAGCAGAACAACAGATTTTAGAAATGATATACCTGCAGATTTAATATCTGAATCATATCAGCAGCCACTGTGAACATCATCTGCAGAACCTGTACCAGGCTATTCTTAGGCTGTTCTCTAGGCTATTCTTCTCCCCCTTTGGATTCATCAAACAGAATGGGAGCACAAAATACCACAGAAACAATAATAGCCATACATAACAGTTCAAATAAAACCAATAAACCATAGAGGTTCATTACAAATCACAAAACAACTAAACACCAGTGCAGAAACGAAACAGTACAGATTAATTCCAAATTGCTCAACAACATATAAAAGATAAAGACTTAGAAATAGGATCACTTGTTGTTGTAATAAAGCTCAGCTAGCTGCACTTGAACTCCTTCAAGTTGATCATCCAAGTGTTGAAACCTAGCGTAGGTCATCTCATAGTGTGCTTTCTGCTCATATGTGAGTGTGTCCAACCTACTTAGCACTTGTCTTTCAAACATAGACAAAGGTTCACCTCTGTATTCAGGTGCCTCATATGCAACCATTGCATTTTGGCTTGTAGCAGCAATATCCTCATGTCCAGCAGAGTGTACTGGTGATGCATCCATGTTCTGCACTCCATCAGCATTTTCTTCTTCATTTTCTGGATCAGCAGCTTCATTTTCAGCTCTGTTTGCAGCATTCCTTCTGAATATCCAGCTATCATCTTCCTTTTGAAATCCCATCTTGAGGAGAGTGGAGTTGTCTATCTCACTTGCTGCCTTAATTGTGTCATTTCTTTCATTTGTAGTGTCAACTTCAAAGTAATCAATTAGCTTTGACACAAAAATTGCATATGGAAAGCGATAGTCTGGTAACCTTGTGGATTTGAGCATATGCTCCACCATAGTACTTACCCAATTTACCTTGAGTTGATTCATGATGCAGTATAGTAAAATCAAGTCCTCTTCATGGAGAGTTGCATGATTACTTCCTCTTGGAGTGAGCTGCCAAGCAATGATGTAGGCAAGGAGTCTTGGAATGATTGTGAGATTTCCAGCATGAAATCTAGCCACTGGTTCAGCAGGATTCCTCACACAACTTCTGTAAAACTGCATCTTGTTGAATCCCTGGATTCCAGCAGTGTTCCCTTTGCTTACCTTCATTCCAGAATATTTGATTCCTCCCACATTGCTCCATATTTCCCTTGTAATCTTCAGCTTCACACCTTTCACATGGGAGACCAGATTTTTGCCATCTTGAACCAAGTTGCTGTAGAAAACTTTCACCAAATCTGGATATACATTTCCAGTCATCTCTAGAAAGTTCTTCAGCTTTTGATGCTTGAGCAAGGTTTTTGCTTCAGTCAGATTTTCTTCTCTCAGCCAGGAAAATTCCAGCACTTTGGGTGCATTGACTTGCTTCCTGCTTGTCTCATGAATGTATCTTGTCATTGCTTCAGAATCTCCAGCAAACCATTTCTCCAGAATGCCTTGGTTGCTGCTGGATTGCTCTTTGGATTTCTTCCTTCTGTGTGATGAGGATGCCATGCTTAATCTGTGTTTTCCTGCATCAGTTTATTAACATACAATTCTAGAGAAAAACAACACAGATTATTACTCAGAACAGAAACGAAACCTGTGGTGAAGCAAGTGTGAATCTGGACAGCTTATATCACAAATGAGAAAGTGTGAGAAAGAACTGATTTGAGCAGGATTTATATAGAATTATTAAACCAAAATTGAAAAGCACAAATTTTAATCCAGGGCAATGTAATCAGATTTTGGAAATAATGAATTTTGAAGAAAAATCAAATCCCACAGATATGCTGCAGATTTTATTCCAATGGTGCAGCAGGTTCAGGTGTGGATTCACGTAGGAATATCTTGGAACCTGATTTTGGTACATCAAATCTGTTGCATCTACACAAAATCCAATTAGTTAGGATACCCACACATTAATTTGCATGGATCTGCTGGTCAATAATCGTAAAAGCAGTCAACAATAAAGTGAGAGAGAGAAAAATAAATCTTTCTCTTTCCTAGTCACAGTTGTGATTTCTGAAACAGGCAATGAAACATGTTAAAACATAAAACAACAGATTGAAATTTTCACTGCAGAGGACAATTCAAGCTAATAATACCCAATTCATTTAAAAGAAAGTGAAACCTGTCTTTAGCAAGTGGTTTAGTGAATAAATCAGCTAATTGAAACTCAGTACCAATGAATTGTATATCACATGTTCCATTAGCTATATGTTCTCTTAAAAAGTGATGTCTGATTTCAATATGTTTAGTTCTAGAATGCATGACAGGATTCCTAGACAAATTTATGGCACTTGTATTATCACACTTTATAGGTATGTTATTTATCAGAATACCAAAATCACTTAGCTGCTGCCTTAGCCATAAGGTTTGAGCACAACAACTTTCAGCAGCTATGTATTCTGCTTCTGCTGTGGAGAGAGCAACACAAGCTTGCTTCTTGCAATGCCAAGAGATTAGACTTGATCCAAGCATGTGACAAGTCCCACTTGTGCTCTTCCTATCAACTTTGCAACCTGCAAAATCAGAATCTGAAAAACCAATTAAGTTCAAGGATACCTTGTTAGGATACCACAATCCAACATCCTTAGATCCTTGCAAATATTTCAGAATTCTCTTTGCTGCATTGTAGTGTGATTCCTTTGGATCAGATTGATATCTAGCACATAGACATACAGCAAACATAATGTCAGGCCTGCTGGCAGTTAGATATAATAGGGAACCAATTAAACCCCTATACTTAGTTTGATCCACTGATTTTCCTGCAGAATCTTGATCCAGCTGACAATTTGTTGAAATAGGAGTGCTGATTGCTTTGCATTGGTCCATATCAAACTTCTTGAGTAGTTCCTTGCAGTATTTTTCTTGGCTTATGAAAATCCCATCCTTGAGTTGCTTAACTTGTAGACCAAGGAAGAAATTCATTTCCCCTAACATTGACATCTCAAACTCACTTTTCATGGTTTTCACAAAGTCTTCACACATCTCTTCATTTGTGGATCCAAAGATAATATCATCTACATAGACTTGCACAAGTATGATATCTTCATTTTTCTTCTTTAGAAAGAGAGTTTTATCTGAATTGCCACGGCTATAACCTTGAGACAGCAGAAATTCACTTAGCCTTTCATACCATTGCCTAGGTGCTTGCTTTAATCCATATAAGGCTTTCTTAAGCCTGAACACATGTTCTGGATTCTTGTGATCTTCAAATCCTGGAGGCTGAGATACATACACTTCTTCATTGATGTAGCCATTTAGAAATGCACTCTTGACATCCATTTGAAATAACTTGAAGCCTTGTATGCTGGAAAATGCTAGAAGAAGTCTGACAGCTTCAAGACGTGCTACTGGTGCATAGGTTTCACCAAAGTCAATACCTTCTTCTTGGTTATACCCTTTAGCAACCAGTCTTGCTTTATTTCTAGTGATAGCTCCATGTTCATCCATCTTGTTCCTGTACACCCACTTGGTTCCTATGATGTTCATCTCATGCTTCCTTGGAACCAAAGTCCACACTTCATTGTATTCAAACTGGTTCAGCTCTTCCTGCATTGCTGTTATCCAATTGCTGTCTTGCAGTGCTTCTTCCAGGCTTTTAGGTTCAATCTGAGACACAAAAGCTACTGTTCTGCAGAAGTTATTGAGTGAATTCCTTGTTGAGACTCCTTTCTCAATTTTACCAATCACATTATCAACAGTGAGATCCCTTGGAGTCTTCCATTCTTTAGGCAGTCCTGCATTCACAGTAGATTCTCTGACAGAATTTGGATTAGTAGCATCAAGCTCACTGGATTGATTCTGTTGCATAATTGTTCTTAAATCATCCATACCAGGTTCATCCACAACAGATTTGGGTACAGAAAAATCTGTTTCATCAAACACAACATGTATAGATTCTTCAACAGCAAACAATCTTTTGTTATATACTCTATAAGCATGACCATTTATTGCATAACCAATATGTATTCCTTCATCTGATTTAGGATCAAACTTCCCTAGATTATCCTTACCATTATTTAAAACAAAACATTTGCAGCCAAACACCCTAAGATGACTAATGCTAGGCTTCCTACCTTTATACAATTCATAGGGAGTTTTCTTAAGAATTGGTCTAATCAATGTTCTGTTAAGCACATAAGAAGCAGTATATACAGCATCAACCCAAAAATATTTAGGTAAACCAGATTCATTTAGCATAGTCCTAGCTAACTCTTCTAGTGATCTATTCTTTCTTTCAACAACACCATTTTGTTGGGGTGTCCTAGGAGCAGAATAACTATGTATGATCCCATGTTTTTCACAATATTTATCAAACTTTGCATTTTGAAATTCTCCCCCATGATCACTACGAATCTGTTTTATCCTATTTTCATTCTCATTATGCAGAACCTTAGCAAGTTTCTTAAAGGCTTTATATGCATCATTTTTAGAAGCAAGAAACAAAGTCCATGTATATCTTGAAAAGTCATCAACAATCACCAAAGCATAGTAATTTCCAGCTAAGCTAGCAGTCCTAGATGGTCCAAACAAATCCATATGCAAAACATCCAAAGCTTTATTTGAGGAAACCATATCTTTTGATTTAAAAGAAGTTCTAATCTGTTTTCCCTTTACACAAGCATCACACAACCTGTTATTTTGAAACTTTATGTTTGGTAAGCCAGAAACAAGTTCCTTAGATTTTAGCTTATTCAAGTGATTTGTGTGAATGTGAGCTAGTCTCCTATGCCACAGCCATGACTCATCATTTTTAGATAGCAAACACTCATTTTCAGAACAGCTCTTAATAATGTCTAGGAGATAAATGTTGTTTACCCTTTTTCCAGTGAACAGCACCTTACCAGAATTTTCATTTGCAATTGTACAAGTATTTGCTTCGAAATTGACCTTGTATCCCTTGTCACACAGCTGGCTAATGCTTAGAAGACTATGTTTTAGCCCTTCAACATATAGGACATTCTCAATTGTAGTTGAGTCTTTAGTGCCAACATCTCCTCTTCCAAGAATTTTTCCTCTATTGTTATCTCCATATGTGACATGCCCTTCAGCTTTGAGTTTCAGATTTATAAACTGAGTCACATCACCTGTCATGTGCTTTGAGCAGCCACTGTCAAGGTACCATTGGTTTCTCCTGCTGTTTTTCTGCAACAAAACAGATTTAGCACATATGGTACCCCTTTAGTTTAGGGTCCAGCATGATTAACACCTTTCCTTAGGAAGCCATTTGGCTAAACCTTTAGGAACAAGATATTTCCTAGCCTTACATGTTCTAGATACATGACCAGATTTCATACAATAAAAACATGTTGCAGTATGCATTGTTTTTGAATTACTGAAAGAGGAAAAAACTGTTTTGGAAGGAACAAAGAAACTTGACAGCTTTTTCACATTTCCTTTCATTCCAGGATTATATCCTAAACCATTTTTATTGAAAACAGCATTTTGTGAACCTAATAAGGTTTCAAGATTTTCTCTTCCCTTAGTGAAATTTGAAAGTGTTTTCAACAAATACTCAACCTGTTTTTCCAGCTTTTTGCAATTATCACAAGTTTTAATTGATGCATGCAAACATGTCAATTCAAGACTAATTAATTCAGTTTTAGCTTTGTGCAGTTCTTCTTCGAGAGTTTTGACCTTTGGTTCAAGTACCTTATTTACTTTATTCAATCTGTTGCACATTACAGCCAACCTGTTTGCTTCATCATGAGTTTCCTTAAAGGCTAATAGCAGTTGATCATAGTTTTCAGAATCAGTGGAGAAATTACTTACTGAGTCAGAGTTGGATCCCTCATCATTCACCATGAAGCAAAGATTTGCTTTTTCACTTTCAGTTGAAGAATCACTAGATGAGGATACATCATTATCTTCCCATGAGATATATGCTCTTCTACCTTTCCCTTTGTCATTCCTCTTGCTTGCTGATTTTTCTTTACTTTGATTGTTTGGACAATCAGCTTTTATATGACCTGGTTTACCACATCCAAAACACGTGTAATTGGAAGAATTTGAATCAATAGGTTGTTTGGAATACCTCTTTCTCTGCTGAGTTCTGTCACGGTTTTTCTTTCTAAGAAATCTGCTGAATTTCCTGGTGAGCAGACTCACAGTCTCATCATGTTCTGGATCACCTTCTTCCTCACTTGCATCATGTTCTATGGTAGTTTTCAGAGCAATTCCTTTGGCCTTCTTTTCCACTGTTTCTTGTTCTTTCAATCTTTTCAGCTCAATTTCATGTTCTATCAGCTTTCCAAAAAGTGCAGCAGTGGAGATCTTGGATAAATCTCTGGATTCTGAGATTGCTGTTACCTTAGGCTGCCAGCTCCTATCAAGACATTTTTATACCTTTATGTTGAGCTCTTCCTTATCAAAGACTTTACCAAGGCCAATGAGGTGATTTACAATATGTGTAAATCGTTTCTGCACATCTGCAATACTTTCTTCAGATTGCATTCTGAATAGCTCATACTCCTGAATGAGTGAGTGCTTCCTTGCCCGTTTCACATCATCAGTTCCTTCATGAGTCACCTCTAGTACATCCCACATCTCCTTTGCTGAGTTACATTGAGAGACTCTAAAGAACTCATCCATATTCAGTGCAGAGGTGATGATATTCTTGGCTAAAGAATCATATTGGGCCTTCTTCTTCTCAGTTTCACTCCATTCAGACCAAGGCTTCTTTATTGTTTCATCTTTGACAACCTGCATAGGTATAAAAGGTCCACTGACCACTGCATCCCAGATTCCCATGTCAATAGATTCCATAAAGATCTTCATCCTGATTTTCCAGAAAGCATAGTTAACACCACTAAACATAGGAGGTCTATTAATAGATGCACCTTCAGCAAAAGGCATTTTAAACTCAGACATCATACACACACTTGAGCAAAATACAAGCCCTAGCTCTTGATACCAATTGTTGGGTCTATTAGTGTCTAAGTTCAAGAGGGGAGGGGTGAATTGAGCTTATAAAATTTTCGCAAGAACACACAATTTTTCAGTATTCCAGAGGCAAAAAGAACAGATTGTTTTTACATGAAACAGATTGATTTTTCAGAGCAGTATTGGCACAATCTGAATTTTGTTCACTGTAAAATTGTGATCAACAGAGAATCAGAACAGAACCAGATCAGCTTATTATTGTGAGGATAAAGGATATAGCTATGCTTAGAGATCAACCAAAATTACACAACACAAGATCTCAAGAAAAATGTTCCTTTCACAGGTTTTAATGAATGGTCAGTTTGTTCACAATTCACTTAAGCCATTATATGCAGCAACCTTGTTTATGATCAGAAACCTTTAACAAGACAGGAAGAACAATTTTCACTTAACCCAGAATTAACAGATTCAATTTAAAAAGAACAGATTTAGTTCTTGACAGGATTAAGCAAAGACAGAAAAGAGTGCAGGGATGAGAATGCA